>NW_027271333.1:0-253103 GCF_040938485.1 Diadema antillarum
GCTTTCTGTGAAGCATGGGGGATGTCCACACAGTGACATGAAAAAGTAAAACAAACCTTGACACTGTACAGATAATTAATCAACTTTGCTTACGAGCAGATCTGTCCACATATTACACTTTGGGGGTCGGGGGGGGGGGGGGGGGGGGGGGGCTACCAAAAACAATCTGTTAAGAATCTGATATGGTCATAACAAAACAAAACAACAAATCCTGAAATTTGGGAAGCAATCCCCCCCCCCCCCCCCCATATGGAATCATCTGCATGTGATTGACAAGTAAATATGGGTTTGTGAACTACTGTAAAAGTGGATATTTTTCACGTGAGTAACTTTTCACGCTCGGCCAGGTAAGATGAATTTCACTTGTTTATAATTCCACAGAATCAGGACATTAATTACTGGACCATATGGCAGTGAAGAAAAAAAAAAACATTCCCATGCTTTTATTTCCATGCAAGATTCTGGTTGCGCGAATTGCGGGAAAATTTCCACACTCCACGAAAATTTTGCACTTTTACAGTACATGTAGCTCAAGGGGTGATCTTGGAATGTCAATGCAATGTCAAATTCATAATATGATGCTTCTTTTCTTTCAATTCTAAACAATGAAACCCCAAGCATCATCAGCAAGGATGAAAACACCATTGCCAGATGGAATTTTTGTTAGAAGGAATTTATTTCATTTTTCCTGCACAGAGGGGATCTAACTTTCCTTGTCACATCCATGTCAGAATACAAATACTCATAAATGATTCTCAATAACAATGACGCTGATAATAATAATAATAATAATAATAATAATAATAATAATAATAATAATAATAATAATAATAATGATAATAATAAAAATAATAATAATAATAATAATAATAATAATAATAATAATAATAATAATAATAATAATGAAGATGATGAAAGATAATACAAATAACAAAGAGGAAGAATAATGAGTAATTGAATAATTTTCCTCAGTTCATACTGTCAAAACGCCACATATTTCACAAGTTGGGATTTGTAAGACAATATTTGGAGGGTTCAATTAGCAACAGAGAACCACATTCACAGAATAGGAAAGAATAAGTATCCTTTTTCTAGACAAAAGTTGGCAATGTCCTACCGTGGAGATGACATATATATATTGTGTAACATGAGGCAATATTTTCTGGAGTTGTCGATTTTGAAAATATTGACTTGACTCAAGAAATTTAAAGTATGAGCAGAGGAACATATCTATAAAGTGCACCTATCTGCTGGAGAAGACCTCCCCCCCCCCCTGATGCTTGTGTAACACACACACACACACATAACAAAAATAAATGTTCAAGCCGCAATAGATAACAAAGGAAGCCTCACTACAGATTTTCAAGGCAATCTTCAGCCAAGAAATCTCCTAAACTGAAAACTAATGAGCTGTACTCAGATCATGCATTTTCTGAATGTTACGCACCAGTATAAAACAGCCATAGGAACACCAACAAAAACACACAAAAGTGACAATTGCTAAAAAGATGCCCAATACTACTTATGCTATAACAAATTATGAGAATAATCTACTTTTATCTCTCATTCTTATATTGATGGTTAAAAAACAAGATCAATGGATGATATTTTGTAATAATTACTCATAATAATTTCCTCTTCTGGATACCAACCATCTACATGACTGCATGACAGCTGTAACATCTTTCGCCTGAATTTGGACTTCAGCTAATTATTTCCAGTCAACCGGAACATATAGTTCCTCGGAATCTCACTTTTGTTTCCTACTGTAGAATTGGATATTTTCACGCGAGTAATTTTTCCCGCTTGACGGGGTAAGATGAGTTACGCTTGTTTTTAATTCCACAGAATCAAGACATAAACTACTGGAACATAGGCCTATATGGCAAACAAAATTACTTGTGTGCTTTTATTTTCACGCTAGTTTCTGGTTGCGCAAAATGCGCAAAAATTTCAACACTGCGAAAATTTCAACTTTTGCAGTATTTAGTTTGTGTGAAGAAGGATAGATATCAGGATGACTATGAACTGCTGCCCCCTTCATCGAGGTGGCAAATCTTTGTGCGGCAGTAATCTTTAATGGTACCCAACGCTGGGGCACCATATGGCAAAGTCATGACTGGTGTTGGCTAGGTATTTTGGAAAGAAGCTGAGTGTCAGTCGTCCAGACAGTGCTCCGTCATCCATCTTTGCAGATAAACTACACACTAGTGACACAAAGGGATGAAATCAATTTTAAGCCTCCAGAATCTTAAAGGCACAATCACGCTACATTGTCCAGAGTCTACACATTCCAATGGATCCATCCTTCATACTGAACCTTTAATGATCTACAGCACATGATGTGTTCAGTGAGCGATAATCAAATATCTGGAATTCTGCTTCTATTTCACAATACACACATCTTTACAAACAAAGACATGCACATTAGGCCCTAAATGCATCTTGCGAGAAGTGATTTGCCTAACTTAGGTTCTCTACATATCCCTGGTTTATTGTAATTTCCATTGAAGATTTCTACTCATGTAGGCCTACAGTACTTTGGGCGTTAGGCTGGAACAAAGGCGCCCGAAGTAAAGAGTTCTGAAAATAGCTTTCCACAATTACACATTTGAATATTTCCTAGAGAAATAACAATCTGTGAAATATATAATACATTTCTCTACTCCTCATGGAGCTTCTATAATTTTGATCATCAACTAATACATTTTTTCCACTTGGTTACACTTAATCAAGCCATAAACTAATGTGCACATTTAAAATACTGCTCTTGCTCTCAGTGAAGACACATCAGAATTTTTGTTGAGCTAGATATGCCTATGAAGTTTGTACTGGGCATTGCTTTGTGTATCAACATAAGATGGTATGCATTAAATTCAATTTTCTGATTATACCCCTGCTCCGCACAGATACAATGACCCCATATCCTTTGGTCTGTGAACCCAAACAATGACCATGGGAATTACAGTCGCGCGGACGACTATAATTAACTCCCCCGAAACCCACGAAACGTTTTGAATTTTCAACCGTCACCGAGGCAGTGCGAATCGGGCGTTCTCATTTTCACCAAAATTTCACCTTCTCATATCTCCGCTATACATTGACCAAAATCGCTCAAACTTTCAGTATCAATGCAAAAGCATGATTTCTATTTACATACGAAAAATCACGAGAAACGATCAAGGATTTTTAAAGTTATTCAATATTTCATGTTTCTCTGTCTCGGAAAACTACCGTCCGATTATTTCCAGACACATCTGGACGCACCACTTAATATTCATGAAACTTGACATACATATTCATAAGACATGTGCGGACGTAAATGTAGCCCTGTTCGCTTTGCCGAAGACCTATTTTTGAAGTTACAAGTGAAAATAAATGAGGTATCTTGTCAGAAATCTTGGAGCAGCAAACCAGAATAATGACGTCATATTCTAAGAAAAACTGATTTGCGCTTGCGCAATGAATGAACTTTCCCATGCTGCTTCGATCCAGCGAGCTGATTGGTCGATGCATTGCAGCGTACTGTTACTGTGCGATGCGAGGTGGCTGCTGCGGATGCCTAGTAAACTGCACATGCATGTTATGAGAGTGGGACGCGGTGTGTCGATAAGTACAATGTACAGCAGTGTGCTGGGGACCTCGCTATACCTCAAAGACAAGCACCTACGTTATCAGAACTGTCCTATTAAAAAGAATATAGCAAAAATTTGAATATATATTCGGCTATGATACCATTTATGCAATTGCATTGGATTATTTGGACTTAACGCAGATTTTACTGCACTATAGTAAGTAACATTACAACTACGAATTCCCGGTATGAGTTACGATCTGAGTACAGCAGTGCCGTATGGCACTGAAGTACAGGTGACGTTAGAGCGACAAAGATGTGGTTACGTGGGACTGTACCCTGTTTTCCCGTATGCGAATGAAATTTCGTGCTCGGAACGAAGGTAGAAAGTGCACCACTTTCGATTATTTCCAGACATATCCGGACGCATGACTTCTCGAATGTGATATTTTAGAATTCCGGAAAAAAATACATACTTAGTAACATACTTGAAAGTTTTTTGTTGTTCACGAAGTCAAAATGTGAAATTTTAGCAACGATTTCTGACAATTATTTTCCGTTTTGAAAGTGAAGTTATGCCCCATTTTGGATTATTTTCTCGTCGTTATTTAAAAAAGTTAACATAATGGTAGGTTAAAATGAGGTTTTTACTTTTCATAACCGTTTGAATTATCAAAAAATATGAATAAATAGTAAAGTTACGGCAGTTTTGCTGCGACACTTTCCTAGCGGTTTTCATGCGAAACGTGTTCATTCAAGAGGAAAGCGAGGTCAGGTCAAAATGAAAACAGTGAGTTAATTGCACCCGTTCGCTGTGACTGATTAGTGACGCAAGTGAAGAAGACTCTGAATTACATCAGCCATCTATCACAATAAAGGGATTGGGGATGGTGAGTTGACTTGGTACACAAAACATTGTCGCCACGATGAGAAAACACATTCAAAATCAAAAGAAACTTGTTCATCATATTTCATCAACACATGTAAGATAATTGCTCTAAATGACCAAAGAAAGGAACAAAAACCTAAAAAGAAACAAGGGAAAAACGACAAAAAAGGCACAAAGACAAGTAAGTCCTCTTTTTACTGTGAAATACAAAAGGCACCATCCCACAAATGGGCATGCTGGGAACTTCACTCTGTGCCCCTCTACAGTACAACATCCCATCTGTGTATTCTGATCCCACTGCATCTTTGAACCCATGGGCAGTCTGTATGTGCCTAGTGCAACACTGCTTTTATAATTCGCCTGACCTTTTTATAACCTGCAAGGGACCACCTCAACAGTTCTCTCCGTGGGAGGCAAGCACAGTAAGCAGGTTCACGAGGTAGTTACGGTGTTTACACGTACATGAATACCTTACATTGCATGCGATACATCGTAAAAGGGAACTCTGATGCACTGCGATGCCCTTGAAAACATTTTCCAAGTTACTGGCCTTCAATGGGGACATGAAATTCAAATACTTCTGGTAGTGGTACTGCCTTTTTGATGTGACAGCTTCCTGTTTTGATGTACCAAAGTATCTAACTTGTATGCAAGAGATATTTTATTAACTCTGGCTCTGGGGTTTCTCTGCCTGCAGACAGTTGACATACATATATCAATCATTTCGCAATTATTCAAAAGCATGGTATGTAGCAGCAGCAGCGCTCCCTGCCTGAGTGACAATAAAAATTCAGACATGTACATCAATAAGAATGCCTACATGTACTAGTACTCAGAAATATGTGCAACTCTGTGAATTGTGTGTTGTGCAGTAGGTAATGCACATTTGAGGAATGACATGAAAAACTCATATATCAGATTCAATATTTCTGCTTAAATATGAAGTTGAGCATAGATAACATATTGGTTTAAGTTTATGTATGTAGTCTATTCATTGTGTCTGTGTCTTGGTACATGTGTATTACATACTTACTCGCTATTGGAGGTTATTTTCAACGTCTTGTCACCTTTTTTCTTTTTTTCTGTGTTTTATTCATATTTTTTCTAATCATTACAAATCATTTGTAAATCATTTGATCATGTTTGTGATATGATTTAATAACACATACCAAAAAAAAAAGTTGAGCATAATGGACTGACTTGAGTCAATACCGTACACATCAATCTTCTGCGATGAGGATTTCTCTACAAGGAATACATGTGCAGCATTCATACTGATTCAGTCAGGCGTAGCATTGGCTGTACAATGATTAATAACGGAAATGTTCACGATCGCCATTCAACATTGATGACTGAAACACAAACTCAAGGCCTTTCAGTTTCCATCTTCAGTGTGACAGCAAGTGTAAACTATGGGTACACAATTCAGCAGTCATGTGAAGTGAGGTATTGGTACTCCACATACACACACAAACTAGAAACATCACTGCACGCATGAACATCTTTCTAATTGAAATCAACTGGTGTATTCCTTTATTTCTATTTTTTAATCTATCACAAAAAAAAATCATATTGTGTGGTGAAAAAAAGCAGGTTGTCTGCCTCATTAATACTCTCTTGAAAACACAAACGATCTGCTATAAATCTAAGTTTTGTGAGCTACATGATGCCACGTCCATGAGCACCCGAACAACATAATTATGAGGTTGTCATTCATACAACAGCTCTAGGATGGAAAAAAAAAAAAGGTCAAATGTGATTGTGAATCGCATAGTACGTTTTCTGTTATTGCACATTTTGTAAGAGAGGCTTCGTTGTGCCAACCTATGAAAATGTACCAGATCAAACTACTTGGCCACTTTCCCTCCGGCAGTAAAGTATAGTTCTTTTAAGTGATATCAACCAAGAAAAATGAAAATTACAAAAATGTGGACAATGGAGAAATGCAAGAAATTATCAACTGCACATTGTTCCATAGGTAGGCCTATATCCTGCTGTTAGATAGGTAGCCTGCTGTTAACATGATGATAGACGGAAATATTTGGCATGGCATTGTGTAGGCCCCTACTCCCATCATGGATGAATTCATGTTGTTGTTGTAGTAGTAGTAGTAGTAGTAGTAGTAGTAGTAGTAGTAGTAGTAGTAGTAGTAGTAGTAGTAGTAGTAGTAGTAGTAGTACAGTGTAGTAGTAGTAATAGTAGTAGTAGTAGTAGTAGTAGTAGTAGTAGTAGCAGAAGTAGAAGTAGTAGCAGTAGAAGTAGTAGTATTAACAGTAGTAGATGAAGTAGAAGAAGTAGAAGCTTAGGCATGAGAAAAGTAGGTAGCATACATAGCACATTAAAAAAAAATACATGTACGCCTACAGTATGGCCTGAATCTGAGAATGGAACATGTCTTCAGTTTTGTTCTAACTCACCCAGACAGAGAGGAACTGGCAACATCCTGATTTACCCCTTTAAGATGTTGCCCTAATAATGACTTCCTGTTTACTCTGTGGTTTTCTGTGTGTCAGACAGACAAGTACATCATTTAAGCTTTTGCTTTTGGTTGCGACACGTAGTGCATAATTTGATCGGTACAGCCAAAAAAAAAAAAGTTTTTTTTTTCAAGGATCACAGCCTATCATTTACAGTTTCATTAAATCCACCATTATAATAATTAATTCCCTTCAACTGCATTTGCAATCTAGAACACTTTGACTCTTACACACAACTGTTTCTTTTTCACATTTTACAAACACAAATACATATTTATGGCACGAATATCTAATGACACACTACTATATTTTTGCCTACTTGTAAAAGTTTATCAAGTTATTCATTAGTGTCAATTAAAAAAAAATAACACATATTGGAGTGTGCTTGGCAAGCACAGGGATGCCTACCTTGTCACCAACACTGCAGTATTCTGAGAGCTGAAAAGGCATAATTTTGGTGGAAAAACAGTATTTTCAACTGTCCAGCAATATGTGTAATGATACACTCTGTGAAAAACAAGCATTTTTCATGAAACCTGCAGTATTTTTTGGAAAAAAAAATAAAACAGTGCAAAATAATGCAAAAAAAAAAAAGTAACATCTCGCACCTCTGCAAACATCTCTGCATACAGGATAATGCTGTTGAGTTTCCCACATTGCAGACCAAATGAGGCATGCTGTCCAATTCAATGATGGGAGTTTCAAAATTCTACCCTTTACATTTCCATATAATTTGCTGCAGGAGACCAATAATACATAACCAAATACCAGTCTGCAGAAGTTCTCTCTCATTGCACACAGTAATTTGGCAGTCCTATTCTTGAGATATTTATTCTGTGATGGATGCAAACCTGCAAATTTGGGCATACATGTACAGCGTGGGAACCCCTCCCACCTTAACATTGAAAATAAACACATTATGGGAAGGAATAGGCACAAAACTTTGCAACAACCATTTCACTTTCATTGTCGTAATGTTTTACAGCATGTAGGCCTACAGTATGTTAATCTAGTGACCATGGGAGTAATAATACAAATGACATGGAACATGCGTGACGTATACCTTGAAAGTTATTCATTATCCATTCCTTTTAATTCGGTTAAAAAAAAAGAAAAGCACTGCTTTGCTTGCATACCATGTAGGCCCTATTCAGTTTACAAGAGGACAGGTTTCTGATTTGAAACTGTGCACAGAAGGAAAAGCAGCATGTGTACCTGTGAAATAATCTCAGCAGTAGTCTTTTTGGTCAACTACACAGAAAGAGAGAAAAAAAGAAACTCATCAAAGTAATCTTGTTTAGATGATCATCTTGAAAAAAAAAAAAAAAAAACCTTCACAAATTCTGAAGCTGAAGAATAAAAACTGACATCATACATAATACAAAATGTATACACTGTGTAGCCTCTCTAATATTGCTGTAAAATGGTATAATTTGTACTATATAATTTGTTTTGTACAGCACAATGGAATTCTTTTCAAGTTTGAAATGCACTATACCCCATAGGTATACAAAATTGCTGAATTATTACTATGATAAAATTGATATGATGATTAGTTTTTCGGGCAGTCTCGAATTTTTTTTTTATAGACTTTGAAACGTGTCATCGCTATCGTCATCATGTCGTCATATTTCTCATCAAATTCGAAGCCACTAAATGACAGGACAGCTTCTCCACATGCATCACAATACAGGCTGATTTGCTCATGAGCTTGCAGTCTGGGGCAGACACCAAGATTGTGGTTTCTAGTTCTATGATGTTTACATGTACTTCAATCAACTACCCATGGTAATCGCCAATGTTAACACTGGCGTCATCGTCAGATTTCTCAAAATGATTGTGAACCACTCACTAATGAGAGCTAATCTTGATTCTGCAGAAAAATCTAGGCTACTTGTCAGGCTTTGTTTAGGTAAATCTAAAGAAGTCCAGAGCAGGGGTTGGGGGGGGGGGGAGGGGGTAGAGAGAATACAAAGTGTGGCTGATTCAGAGGATGATGCAAGCCACTGATGGTCACACTGCTTCTTCTCTTGGGGTTTTGACTAATGAAAGGATGGTTGCTAGAACCTGTAAAGTCACATTGTCTGTTACGTAATAGACCATTCATTGTGTCCAAGCTCTATACCCAGTGCAATCCCCCCCCCCCCCCCCCCCCCAATCTTGAGGATACGGAACAATAGCATTCTTGTATGGGGGGCTTCACTCTGGTGACTGTAACAAAATAGGATCAAATAGGGGGGGGGGGAGGCTTCCCTTATTAGAGAACCCCAGTGACATGAAAATGAGTCATTTAGAAACTCATGCTATGCAACTACGGGACATTTTCCTTCCGCCAACTTTTCGACAAGCAACTTCTGACAGAGGCAGAATAGGACTACAATAGTCAGATAAAGAAAAACAAAATAAACCACTCAAACACATGACTATTTGTCAGCTTATCTATAATTGCTTGACCTTTACAGAGCAAGGGAACTTTAATATATTGCTGAATTTTCTCCACATGAAAGAACACAAAAATTGCTGCTTGTCTGTATTAAACACACACATATATAGTTGTTACAATAAATTCAATTATAAATGCAAGATTTCATGTTTGCGGTGATACTCTGTAACACTAGGAATGGTTCTTTTACTAAATTCATTCCTTTGATAGTTTATGATCCTTGATATATTTGAATCTCTGTTAATGAATAACAAATATTGGTGTCTACAGAAGCCTCCCTGTTTAGATTTCAGGTTACCTAAATAAGTTCATTTCTGTTTGAACTCTAAGCAAAGGGAAATGCGAGCGTTGCTTTATTTATTCATTTATTCACTTATTCATTATCATTATTATCATTTTTTTTTTTTTTTTTTTTGCTTTGCTTTGGTGCCCCTGTAACATTCAACATGGAAAAATAGCACACACTATGTATGCTAAAGCAAATTTCGGGGGGGGGGGGGGAATCTTTTGATTGAAAGAAAGAACATGTTAAACACATCTGGTTAAAAAAAAAATATGAAACAAAAACAAATGAGCTGGTAGCTCTGACCTCGAAATGCATAGTTCATTTATTAATTTCATTGTCTCTTTTTTTTTCTCTCGGTAATGATAACTACATTGTAACTATAAAAGAGGTACTGTAGAATGCATTTTCATGAAATTAGTGTCAATTAAATCCTTTAAAAAGGCACGGAAGTCCCCCCTCCCCCACCAGTCATCTTGTAGTCTCCCCCCCCCCCCTTGCCACTTGCGATGAATCACACAAACCCTGGAAAGTGGAATCATGAGTGAGGGAATTTCAACAACTCACGGCTTCCTAATTCAATCAGCAAATTCTGCTCTCTTGATTCCTACAGGCAAACCAATCTCTTGGCCATAGCTGAAATAGACTCCAACTCTATTAATATCGGCACATCTCACCGAGAGAGAGAAACAACAGAGGCTGTCAAATGAGAATGGTGAGAGGTACAATTATATCGGTGTTCACATTTCAGATGTTGCAAGAAAAATGTATAGACAGAAGTAGCAAAACAATATTTTAAAAAAAATTGCTTGCACTGTGATAGACTATAGGGACAAACTGGGGTGATTGTTATAACATGGCAATCGCCAACAACCAAAACCCTGAGGGGTTCTCATGTCCACCACTGCACTTCCTTTATATGGGCAAGTCCAAGATAATGCGCGCGTTACGTATGGGACATTCAGAGACTTTTATGACCTGAAAAATAGTGTTAATGGCCTTTGATCATATTGAACTTCATCATGGTGATTGATATCTAGAAGAAGTATAAACATGTGAAAAATTGAGAAAAATGACCTTGACAATTATATTCTAGAAGAGAAAATATGTGCCGTTACGTATGGGACCAGAAAACTTTTGTTTTTTTGAACATTTTTTTCAACCTCAAAACTCTCTGAAAGTATTTCATTCTACAACATGAAACTCACTGTGATGAAAGTCACAACACTCAAGATTATCACAGGTAAGTTTCATGTCATTAGGCAAAAAGCTCTAATTACAGGTTCTAATTAAAGACAGACATGACGTGTTACGTATGGGACAGTTACGTATGGGACAGTTTGTCCCCCATTCATTTAGTGTGTGACGAACCATGTGTATGGGTATTTTGCATAATTATTGTAGTAAAATCAGTTGAAACTACTCAAATACTGATCCAGATTGTCAAGGAAACATTATTCCCCGAATATTCACCATCATAATCATAGCCAATCATATTTTTATATTTTTATGACCAACCTGAGTATGCATGCCCTTTGTCCCCCATTTGTTTAGTGTGTGGAGAACCAAGTTTATATGGGTATCCTATACTATAATACTCGAAGTTGTTGTTGTTGTCGCGGCCTTATGAATTTTCTGTTTTATTTCGGCGTTGCTGGTTTCTCTATCTCCTCCCGAGCCGTCGGCTCCGGGCAGTTGCGACCGGTGCCGTCGGCCGCAGGAGAGTATCCTACATCGAATGGCGCGGGTTTCGTCCCCTCTCCGCCTCCATGTCGACGTCGAGGACGAAAAAGAAAAATTAATTAGCTACATGCATAATGCATTTTTGTGCGTGACGAAAGAGCCGAGCGTTTCAATATTCACGGAACCTGCGCTGGCCTCCTGCTTTCTCGATCTTCCATCTTTTAGCTTGCAGAGACACTGGGGGATACTAAAGATGATGGTGCAGCGAAATCTCTGACATCTTCCGGCGGACGCGCACGCACACACACAATGTACCTCGCAGAACTCTATACACACTCTACACTGTGTGTATATAATAGTTCTGTGATGTACCTTTGCCTCCGCCTGTTACGTGTACTGAATGTATTGACGATGGTTACACGAATCTGTGTGTGCGTGATATGGACTACAAGGGCATTTACGTACAGTTCGCCATTATTGGCGTGAAATGAAAACAACGAACGTTGGTTACCGTTATGTAATTGTATTTTGCACAACTGCAGAATACTATATGCAGCTCAGGTACGTCATTTAGTTTGCTCGCCGTTTGCTCTCAAGTCCGGTGTCATTGTACGCAGACTGTTTAGGACGCGGCTAAATATATTTGCCGATCGTACCCTTACATATCAGATTACACGCGCAGCTGTGTCCATTCGTTTACTGCAGAGCTGCTGTAATCATACATATTCATAAGATGAGCGGACGTAGAGGAAAACCTCGCTTTGTCGACCGCCTATTTTTAAAATTGCAAGTGGAAATAGAATGTGTGGTTCTATGGTCTATCAAACCAAGTTTTGGTGACAAAAAAAAAAGAGGGAGCAAATGAAGACGAATGCAGTGATGTATAATCATTCTTCTTTCTTCCATAACATGGGAAAAATATTAAAGAAAAAAAAATACGAGGTCGTGAGAACCTACTCACACGGGTGCCTATTAAACCTGATGACTATGATCTCCCCCTCCCCATATAATAACAATGATAATAATAATAATAATAATAATAATAATAATAATAATAATAATAATAATAATAATTATGATAAGGATAATGATAATAATGATATAATAATAACAATAATAGGAGCAATAATTGTAGGCCTAATATTAATCATGATAATGTACAATCTGAAGCAGATGTAGTTCTATATTAATATGATATATCAAGCCAAGTTTTGGTGCTTAAAAACAAAAAGGAGGGAGCAAAATTATGAAGACGAAAATATCTTATTTTTCTCTCATAACGTGGGGAAAAGAAACATGAAAAAAAAACCACAAAACAAACCGAGGCCTTGAGACCAGCCGTGGATTCCCGCGGGTGCCCGCGTGGATGCAAGAGCGGGGGGTAATCAAAGTCATAGTGTTAATATCTTCCCGTTTCGACGGGAACAACCTGTGGGCAGAACTTTCGGGGAATCTCATTCGCGTTTTTGGTAATTTTTCCCTGAATGTTTTTGTTTTTTGCCCTGCGGAGGTGGAAATGTGTGTGTGCGTGAGGGGGGGGGAGGGGTGAGGGGCAACAAGACAACTGTTGGACTTCAACGGGTGCAATTATAACCCCTCGAAACTCAAGTTCTATAATAAAAGCAAGTAATGGCGGGAATGATCCCTACCAATGGACCGGATCGCCTGGCATATACTACAAAAATGTATTATAAAATTTCTGGGAAGGGTGGTCATTTAGAAGACAGCACAATTAACGAAAGAATGAGAAGACTTTTCTTTTTATTTCTTCAATAAAAATGTGCAAAATCGTATTATGAGAAAAAAAAATTAAACCCCTCAGACCCGTGGATTTCCACGGGTGCTGCTAGTTTTGTAAAATAATTTTGCAAAATACCCATAAACAAATTGTTGCATAATCATTGAGGTAGAAGCAGCTGAAATTACTCAAATACTGTTCCAGATTGACAAGGGAACAATATTCCCCATATATACATTTACCATCATAATCATATTTAATCATATTCTATATTTTTTATGACCAACCTGAGTGTGTATGCCCTATTTTTATCAGGATAGTTACTCCCCCTGAAAAATTGAATAGTTTAAAGTGTCTACTTTCATCAATTGATGAAGGGCAGTTTGCCATTTAGTTTCAATAAAAAATGACTTGACATAAGAAATATTAATTTCAATAAATAAGCAATACCTGCTGCGTGGAACCCCAGTGATCGAGTAGATGATGTCTGTCTAGCAGTCAGGTCATTGATTCGAGTCACACCTCAGTATGAATACCCATGAATTTTGTCGTGGCTACTATTGAAACTGAATAAGGACAATTTGTGTATCACTTCCAATAAAAAGGAATCATGTTTAATACTTGATATATTTTTTGTATATACCACAACCATTTCAAATTGGATCTCCATCACAAACACTTTGAATTCCTCTAGTCTTAGGATTGTATGCTCTTTAGTATTAATTCATATGGAATTGGTTTCCCATCATCTCATTAAAGGGGAAGGCTAGTAACTGATCAGTGGGAATCAGTAGAAATGCTGGGAGATGATTGTTCCAATCCTTATGGGATTCATTCAAGAGTACATTATCATATCTATTGTTGTGTGAAAACTATTTGCTTCAGAATGGTCTCATATTCAAGTAATGTGCAGTTTAATGTTTCCAGGTAAGCGTCCCTGGTCAGTGATGGGGCATTAATCTGCACATTACTTGAATATGAGACCGTTCTGAAGCAAATGATTTTCACACAACAGTAGATATATAATGTACTCTTAAATGAATTCCACAAGGATTGGAACAATCATCCCCCAGCATTCGCACTGATTCCCACTGATCAGGTACTAGCCTTCCCCTTTAAATGTTGAAAACTGAATCCCCATTTCTACAAAAACTATACCATCCCTTTAATGCTGATTTTTCATTGTGTATTTTGCCATTTTCCCCTACCCCTTTCTGAAATTTGTTCAGTCAAGTACATGCAGTGTTTCAAGTGTCTAAAACTCAAAAAGTAGCTACAATGTTGGGATGCTTTCTTCAGGATGATTGACCATTTGTGTACTGAGAGACCTTCCCAGCTAGCTACATGCATTCACATGCAATATGTATGAGGATGTCCCATACGTAACGCATTTGTCCCATACGTAACATTATTTCAATGCCTAATAGAATGTATTTCTTTTACTGTTTTTTCTTTTTTCTATGGTGTTAAATTTTTCTAAACAATGAATTAGAACTTTCCAAAAGGGCACTAAAATATCCTCAGCAATTTCAGAAAAAACCTAAAAAAATGACCTCAATTTGTTACGTATGGGACATCTCATGATAGGACACGAGCTAATTTGCATAATCATTTGCATAATCCCTAAATTTTTATACCAAGTTAAACTATTTGATGAACTTCTTATGTCCACATATTAATCAAATATCATTTGCTTTCCTTTGAATTAATATGAATTTTTATAAATGTCCCATACGTAACGCTGTGTTTCACATTTATGCAAATGAAGCCCTTGAAATTTGCATAAACTTACATAATATCATTTTTTCCTCCATGGAAATCAAAACTTCAACTCATAAGCTTCAACATGATACCAAACATGTCAATATTGAGCAAAGATGAAATTTTGCATTCTGAGGGGACCTTATCTTGGACTTGCCCATATACTGAAATAACCATTCATGTTTGTAATGTTGGCTGATAATCTTCCTACATGTAAGGCAATACATGTCCCCCCCCCCCCCCCCCCAGTATCCGCGACAATACCATGTTGACACACAAAACAAAAGCAGGCTTGCATTCTTTTCCGCAGGGCTCATATCTCCTTCATTCTTTTGTTTTTTGTTTTTTTTTTATCCCAGGCAGATGCACAATAAATACAGGCTTGCTATATAAATCCTTTCTGTATTTTCCTTTGCGTAAACCACAGCAAATTTGTTGCAATCAATACAAAACATATCGATAATGCTGCCATGTACAGAATCAGTGAGAGATTTCAAATCCAGTAAAGTACTGGGCTAGACAGGCCTTGTATTTCTGCCTCCTGTTCTCGCCCCTCCCCATTCATCTTTTATGCTGGTATGCAATATCCAATCCAAAAAATTACTCACATAAATGATGGTGAGAATGGTCAACACTCAATACAAATTATTACTCATATTCTTACATCGCCTCAGTCATACGAATGAACTATGTACAATGTATGTCTGTAAGAATGGGAAAAAAAAAACAAAAACATGCCTACGTCAACGAGCAAACTACCACTCAGAGTTTGACATGCCAATTCAAATTGCTATTCAATTGAAATCTGATTTCTATATTATAACTGATGCAAGGCCATGTTCACGTAGTCAAATAACAAAAAGTTTCAGTTTTGCACAAGCAATATTACAAGCTGCATAACATGGGTAAAATTCCATAATAAAGAATGACCTCACTTGTATGTATCACTTGAGTATCTACACGGTTTTCATTACCCTGCAGCTTCTTTATTTGTGAAAATTATCTGTGAAAATTCACTGATCATTCGTTTTTTAGCCTTCTAAAGTACACTGTACATGTAGTTATAGAGTATATCACTGCACCTTGCATAGATATCCCTTTAAGTACATTGTATATCTCATGCGGTAGGAACCTCTATGGCATGATTTTCACTTTCCACGCTGATGCATGCAAATGCCATAAAACATGAACACTGACAGATTAATTTTGCCTCATGAACAGTGTCTGTGTGGCACTTCCTTTTGCCTAGAGAATTACATGGAGATGTACAACTGCTACTTTTCCTTCAAATTCATGAAATTCTTCTGTCGAGATGTTTTCATTGCAACTGATTGACAAATTGCCCTACATCGACATAAATAAGCACTGAATTGATCAGTGTTTTGGTAGTATCCATGATAAAAAATCATGGGCGTACATACTCAAGCAGGATTCAAACCTACGACCTACTAATCTCCGGACAGGCGTCATCTGCTACTTTGTTACATTCAGCATTTGATGACTAGCCAGATTCTACACTGTATGTTGTTGATCAAACAGGCATGGTATGTATACAGTGTAAGCCTATGCAGTAAATACGGACGTTCAGTTTCCACCTAATCGAACAAAAAGATTATTTTGCGGCTAAACATGATGTTGAGTTCATGTCAGTGTATACCTGTAGTACTGTATATTTCCGCGACAGCAATCTGCTCATGACAATGCATGCCACTAATGTGCTCTACTCAAATACTGTGCTTTCGTGTGCTGCCTCATGAATTGCGAGAATACGCAGGCCTAGTACAAAGCATGATTTCCAGTAAGAGACTATTTTTGTTTTTAAGTGCATAATATATAATCACGACGACATCACGCAACGCTCTGAATAATTTCTACTTTGTACATGTCAATAAATGATAAACCACATTCCCCACTCCATTCAAGGTTTTTACAGACTCGGTTTTGCTAATGAAAGTAACAATGAAAACCTCTTTCACAGGAGCTTTTCTCTTCGGCCCTGCATAGATTTAGCTCATTCTGGATATCTTGTGTAGAAAAGCATGACTGGTACTACACCGAATCATGATCCATTAATTTGTGTCATTCCTAAAAAATGCAGCATGACAGTGAAGTGCCCCAGAAAATTTGTTAAGTCAATCACATAGGATTGTTCTGCAGATGACATTCAGAATATTGAGAGAAACGGAAAGGAAAGAATAGACTACATGTCAACTGTTTTTGCTTGCCTTCAGCAATGGCTGATATCTCTGATGAACCACGGGATATTCTAGACCGTTGTAGGGCCCTATTCAGTTTACCACCCATCAAATTTTGCTGCTTTGTTTTGTTTTTTTTAACCACCATCAAATATTACCAACATGTGGGCCTGACAATTATGAATAGTAAAAAAACACACGATAACTAAAATTTTCGAATCAAAACTTGCCTTAGGATTTGTAGCAGATTTAAGCATGACTTTATCTTGTTTCCATGGTAACAGAAAAAAGTATAAAGATGATAAAATGCCTGCTGTTTGTTACTGTTGTTTCTTCCAGAATACAAAATTCAAACATACACATGTACCAACAATTGAAACATGTGTCTTCTGAGTGGGCATCCTACTCGACATTTTTTTTTTTCATTTTCAACAAACAAATAGCATTATACAAAACAAGCACACAATTTCAAAGCATTGTCAAATCTCACTGGGTTCAAAGAAAGTAATTATAATGAATATTGAACAATTTTATATAAAATATACACATAAACATACAGCACGCTCATTTCACCTCATTTCATGCTATCCGTACTTGCCTGAGGTTTTGTTTAAAATTTACCCTACAACCTAAACACAAATTAGCCACTATATGGCTTCATTCAAAAAATTTTTTATTTTGAATTCATGAGAAAACTGAAACTACAATACAGAGAGGCAAATTGATAAATAAGCATTTTAAATGCTCATCGAGTAGGTAAAGAAACATATTTACTGCAGAATCTGCAAAATACAAATTCATAACACGTTCTTTTAAAAATTGATAAGCCCCAGTGATCATTACAAAATCATGTTTTCAAATGAGTGATAGTAAACATGTCCTTGAAATCACATGATCAATAAAAATAATACACACACAACAATAACGCAATCATAGTGCAGAAATAATGGAATGACTGATTTACAGAATGATGTCTGGAGTAAACGTACAATAGACATTAATCACAAAATTGCAGGGGCCGAAAGAACATAAAATTTAAAGGCCTTACCTTAGCCACTCTGTATTTCAAATCGCTGAAATGTTACCTCCAAGTCCTCTCGCACATCATACTCAGTTTGAAATGAAATCCATGCTCCTCAGCCAATGCATGGGTGCTTTTGCCCCAACACACACTGACACACACAACTTCGAGTACACACACACACACACACTGCATTCACCTGACACACACAAACACACACTCGCTCTTTTACACACACATACCAGGCTATACATTGATACACACACACACACACACACTGACTCACTGGATGTAGCCATGCACACACAGCCTGTTTTGCCATAAGGCATTTCTACCCCCATGCATAGCTGCTAATAATCCATACTACATGTGACCCACTGTGTGCTGAAAAGTTACCCAGTATACTCCAGTACTGTGCCTTGCTGTACAATGAGAATGCATGCATTGACCTAAGGCACTGAACTGAAGAAACAGCTCAGAAGAAAGGGGCAAGGATGAAAAAAAGGGGGGGGGGGGGTTAGAAGGGACTCCTGAATTGAATAAAAAAAAAGGTACTTGCTTGGTCATAGGCATAGACCAGGATGTGTATGGTTGCAGTAGAGGCTTCTTTCTTCCC
Organism: Diadema antillarum; assembly: GCF_040938485.1. NCBI lineage: Eukaryota > Metazoa > Echinodermata > Echinoidea > Diadematoida > Diadematidae > Diadema > Diadema antillarum. Next base: position 18,681 of record NW_027271333.1, read on the forward strand.
AACTATATCAGTCATTGTGTGGACAAAACCACATCTATTGTTCAGCCCTGACAAAAGGACCAGGGGAGACTTTAGACTTTGCTGATGAGATCACATCACACACCCTCAAGCACACACACACACACACTCACACACACCACACACACATACACACACAAAACAAACCTGCCAAGGAGATAAGAGAGAACAAATTTCAGGCCATAAAAAACCAAGCATGAGGGGCATGAGGGGTGACATATATTGGATTGCTACTAGTACCAACAGAGATAGTCCAAAAGCTCAGCTTTATTGACTAATCCTTAGAAATATTTGATAACATAAATAGTCACCAACCACTGAACTATTCCTAGCACCTGCCTCAAAAGAAGAAAGATAAAAACCTACAAGGATTATATGTTAACATACACTGAAATAAATCTACTTGAAGTAATAGGGCCTACATGAAAAGCATAAGAGCAGCAATTCAACAACCAATACATATTGCAGGAGAAACATGACTAAGAAACTGAAAAAATATCATGTTGTCTGAAGTAATGTCTAACATGGTGTCTAAAGTGAAATCCATTTGAAGGCTCTGCTAATTAGTATTGCATATGGATGTATTTACAGGTCTACTTCATGTATGGAACATGAATTACTGTGTTTATTATGCCAATTGATGGTAAGATGTCAAAGAAGATTGGTACCTGTACCCATATTGGTGCATGACTGGAAAAATGTGCACAAAATGCAAATTTCATAACTGACATAGAAGACAGAAACCGGAAAGATAGGAATACAATGTAAATGATGGCCATGTTGCAAATTTTGTTTTATGGGGGGGGGGGGGGGGCGAGGGGGCACTCAATTCAGGAATGGTAAGGCAGATACAAGTGCAAAAATCACACATGGCATGAACACCACTACATTTTCGCTCATGACTTCGCCTTTCACAGCAAACACCTGCCGATGAGTCATAAGCCACACGAACAAATCCACCTCATGCACAGCCACCTCTATTCCACCTCGCATTGTAAATGAGGATCCAGCCAGCACCAAAATGATTTGCATACTAGTACTAGCTACTAGAAGTGTATGTAGGTAGCAAGTGCACTGGCTACACTACAGTACTCCCTATTGCAGCTACACAAACAACACCAGGGTATCATTTGGAATCTTTGTGTCACTTTGACTGTCAGTCAGAACATTTAATGACAATACGCTTCTTTGAACTTGCCTTCCTTTCTCAAGAGAAGTTATGTCTCTCCTTCTCTTCAATACTACATAACTACTGTATCACAAATAGGTCTGAGGTATGTTTAATCTTGGCTCACAATGACAGTGAACTGGGTGGGAATTTCCACATAATCACATGTCGATACCATCGGCAGCAATTTGAATCGCATTGGCGAGCAGAAAGTGGACAGACTGCAACCTGATGTAGGCCGCCTTATGACCATTTATACCATCTTGTGCGTACCATTATCATTCCTAAAGACAATACAGGAACAGTTGACTTTAAAACATACGCCTACATGAACATTCCATTCATTCCTTATATTGGCCAAATCTGTTTCGGGTTAATAAATTTGCATGAAAATGATATAGGGCCTACAATACAAGAATACATCTAGGTATTCAAAGCGGTTGTTATGTCAGTAGTCCAAAGAAAACAAGCATGAAGTTTCTTTCTGCAATTTGTCATTTAAGAGACCACAAACCTGTCAGATATCTCACCTTTTACCATTACAGAGTTATATTTACAATACATGGACTACATGCCATATGGAATACCAGATGCCAAAAGCTATAAATAACCAATACATCATTTTCTCTGCTCATACCAACATTTTTGAGCAACAATTATTTGAATGAAGCATTTTCGTGCAACATCTAAATGAGCAAGGGAGAGTATGTATGGAACAGAGCTTGATAATAAGGCAAATGGTATACATATACACATTTTGTCATAGGAATATGAACAGTTTTTACGTATCAATATGTCCTTTACAACACTGCTGTCCTGCCTATGATATTTTGCTCTGTGCAAACTGCACCATGCGGAGAAACTGCCTCTGGCCCATAGCAGCAGTACTGTGTGTATGGAGTTTTGTGTGTGTGTCTGCAATGTTAATGGTAGGTTGTTATGCAGGGGAATACGCAAGTGTGCACACAGACACAAAACACACACACACACACACACACACACACTCACTCACAGTGAATTTGCTTATTTAGCTTCAGCTGCTTCCATGTCAAGCCTTTTTTGCCTGTAATCCAGTGTGCCCCCCACTGGCATGGGGCCATGTGTTCTCAACATGGAATGCGGATATATGGGAAAGGCCGCATGCATACAGGATTATTGTCTGAGACAAGAACCATCATATCAGGTTTTCGCCATTATAAACTCAGCCAGGTTCTATGCCCCCCCCCCCCCCCCCCATTCTCTCTTTACTCTTCTGACAAAATTTTTAAAGGGAATTGAGATCACAGTGTGTGCTAACTGTGGGCTATTCCTGAACTGGGGATTCTGGCTTATATTTAGGCCCTATAACATACAAAACAACAAGGTCATGGCTCTGCGATACTGAAAATGTAAGAGTAATGTTTATGAAAATGTAATGAATATTGCATTTCCTATATAGGCCTAACAGCTACATTTGGATGTTGGACTGAAAATCACCTATGGACGCCGCACAAGACAAGAGTATCCTGTTACTGTATGTGCTGCAAGAGTCATCTTTACAAGCTAGTATGAATCAAAATATTCTCCTCACAGCGGTAGGCCTACATGTTTGGGGAAACTGTGAGAATGAGTAACCAGGGCAATATCGTATGATGTACGTTGCAAATAAGGCAGGTAAATCACTTACAGACCAAACCATACAATGAAGATAACATGTGAATATGACATGAACTGGATTGAAAGGTGTTTCAACTTGGTAAGGCAGCCAGCTACACTTGGCTGCCTTTACACTGCTGTACATGCCTGGAATAAAATTGAACATTTGCAAATAAAGATAATAGGCCTAATTATTATGGGCATACACCATATTCCTCACTACTCAAGGAGGGACCTCCATGTTGCAGCCACAAGATTCCTTCATGCACTGAATAGTGTTCACTAACAAAACCTAACACATAAAGCCTATACATTCTAATGCACTTGCATGTGTCCACAAAAAATGTGTTCTTTACATGCACTACTACTGCATCTGAAATAAAATTTCATTCAATCTAATTGCACTGCCACGAAAATAATTGAACGTGTGATTCTGACAGGTACCGCACAAGTCTCAATGCACTACTCAATGCAGATGCGTTAGATGTATTTACACAAAATACATATTTGTGAAGAATGCAGATTCATGCAGTAATTGCCCTCTTCACATCAGTGAATTGAATGGATCAAATAACACACACCCACCCACATACACACACATGCATACATTCATACGGGGAGGGGGGACCTTCCTTCATTGAGGGGGGAAAAACAAATTCCAATTCACAATGGTAAGACATAAATTCCCACAATTGAGTTTGTTAAGAGCACAGTGCCACGAGGTTATTTTTGCTTGCACTCAAACAAAAGACATTCACTGCACTGCCACAAAAGGGGAATGGGAAGTCCAAACATGCAGGAAGTCATGCGTTAATTCTCTCTCTCCTCATGACAATAAGCATGTTATACCAAGTCTCTTTGCAGCCGCTGTATGGACTAACTCCCTGTCAAAGAATGTCACTCTGGTGGTAACACAAGCGAGCCTGTAGGCCTACATAATATTGTGGACTCATAAGAGTTGTACGATGATGATGAAAAACCGAATAATGGTTATGCAATAATTCAAAAGCACATCTGTTTGCTTGTGGACATACAAAGAAAACTTTTGTGCAGTAGGGTGCACCTACAGGGAGGGCTGAGGCTTGCTCATGCTGGTACTGGCACTGGTACATGAGTGGAGACAAAGCAACCCAAACTATGTAGTAAACAGGTCTACCAGTCAACAAAAGTCTTGCTAATATTCTTGAAAAATACGTATATCACGCTGATATTGGAGGTTGAAAGAGGTTTAATAAAAGCAAGGAAAAGACAGTGAGAGAGAGAGAAGGATGGAGAAAATGGTGAGATGACTCTAAAGAATGTGACAAAAAATGATTACACAATAACACAATAACCCGACAAGATTGGATGCTCTCAAATTGTAAAATCAATTGAGCTTCTCTGAATAAGAATGGGGGGGGGGGGATCACTTGGACACTACATTAAAATCATTTTCCCTTATTGTTTATTGTACTTAGATAACGCTATCTTATATGTCCAGAATGACTGCTACTTAGTGTCAACTTTTTAACATGAGCTGCATGTAGGCGTACATACTTCATTATACATTCCACTAGAGTAATGCACAAAGCATGACCAAATTCCTGCTATCTCTTCATTAGTAAATTACTCTGGCTCAGATGCTATATCTGAAGCTCCTTTACAAAGCATACTTTTGCTGGCAAATATTCTTTCCAGGAAATGGAGTTTACACTTTGACATTTTCATTTTCATTTTCCTCGTGAGCGAGCATGTGAGCCACGAGCGATTTTTATTGTATGCATCTTCCACTCTGCTGTCAATAACAATCCACAGTGAAATGAAACCAGGCCGCATTTCATAATCTCCACGGAAAGGGCTGTCTTATTGCCGCCAAGGATGCCATTTATGCAGAACAGGACTGTTGCTTTAAAACCGTGTTGCCATATGGAGCACTCACTATGGCCATGGAATCAGCAACTGCCATTATGTCAGGGACCATCTCCACATGTTTCCAATTCATGCAAGGAGAGGTTCAGGGATCACATACAACATATATCTGGCAAGGTTTCGCTTCACATTCAAGCACCTTTATTGATAATAGCCTTGTTTGATTTAATTACATAAATAGCACAATCATGAATGTGATATATGGTACAACAATATAATGGACAAGAAACAAAGAATTACTTCATGATAATTGATATCAGTGAAATTCCATGGATTACGACAGGTCTGTTACAATATACTACAACTACAGGTACATTGTAGGCCTATACAGTTTATTTCTCTTGATAATCACTGCAAAACACAGGTTTTGAAAACAAATTTCAAAGAGATGCTAGGTATGTCTGTGAATATATACATCATATAGGCCTACAAATGCAATATTGATGAATACTTTATTTGTGATAGGCAGTGGGGAAAATTGTCTGGGTAATAATCACAACACACTGTTCTATGCTACCTCCCTGCGTGAACAAAATATGGGGCCCAGGGAGTCACACATGTTGCAGGCTACAAAGGAAATTCAGTCGGTAGCACAGGTAGTCGGATGGTTTATGCAAGCTGCACATAAATCGAGAGGCCCTTGTTCGTCATGGCCTGCATACAAGTCACATGAAAAACAGAGCTTGCATTTTCCCTGGTCACTCCAGCAAGGCCTTAGACACTGGGAGTAGAGCCCCAAGTCTGGCCTGTAATTGATCCATCCTGTATACACTGGCACAGACTGAATCATGCAGCCATTTACAGAGTATTAAAGCTGGGACTCAGCTTTTCGTCAACAGTCCATGACCCACGATTAAACAAAAACAAAAGCCTCCATTTGCAATCTTGATTTAAAAACAACAACAAGAATGAAGAAGAAGCCTAATATCAGCCATCAGAAGAGTGGGAACTGGATTAGCTTTGTCCTGCGCCAATACCATGGTGCCCTCCCCCCCCCCCCCCCCCCCCACCGATATCCAGCATTCATATATTTGTTTCATTTGCACATTTCCTTCCTTTGCCTTTGAATTTCCTGTACTACCTAGTTCTCATTCTACAAGCAAGCTAAAACCACAGACCAAGACCTCTTCTACCGCAAAGGTAGCTTTCAGACGATAGCTCACATAACTTTCCATATCTCCCTTTGTCTTCAAAAGAGGATGACCTGAAATATAATTCTCAACCACGGGCAGCATGAGGCAAGAACTTCCTCTGTTTTTTTTTTTGTTTGTTTTTTGTTGTTGTTTTTTTTTTGGGGGGGGAAGTGTAAGAATACGTTGCCCTACATATTTTGATGAATTTCATGGAGAAAGTGGCTTTCAGTTTGAAGAAAATGGGAGGTAGGATATACTTATGAATCGAGTGAATGCAATGCAAGGAATATCACATGACAGCAGTGTTTTTGTTTTCTTGGGTTCTTTTTTTTTTCTGAATGCCTCAAGGATGCCACATTTCTTGTCCCAGAAACACTCACTGATTGAATATAACATTCTTCTAGATGTTTGATTTTTTTTTTTTTTTTTTTTTTTTCCTGCAGATTTCTCAGGGTCGATGTTATAGTTTCACTTCTGCACAGTTTGAGTAACTTCTCTGGACGGGAAATCCCCTCTGAGGCTTTTTCCTTCTGCCTTATCTGTGAGGTGAAAGTTCGGATTTTTGATTTCCACAACTCTCATTTAACCCCGTCACTCCTGAATCAGCCAATGGCCACCTTACATATGTGTGCCTATGTGTGTGCCTGAAAATGTGTGTTTGTTCCATTGCCCGATTCACATCGTCCACGTCATCCCTGTTTCACACAATTTAATATCCCTATAAAGTACAGTGTACACAATCAGGATGCCAAATAGTATGAAATTTCCCGCTTTCTCCACTAACAGTGAGTGCAGGCTTGATGTTGCACGAATCCCCCAGTTGCTAGGGGTCGAGGCTTGGAAAGGATGTACTTCCTGTCACAAAATTCCGTAATGATTTGCACAGGAGGGCTCTAACCCTGTTGTGTTTAAATGTGCATGGGCACGTGGAAGCCATGACTGAAACAGATTCAACTGGCGTTGGAATCTGAAGAACTAAAGCTGAGGTCACAAAAACAGCCACTGCTCATTTAGAGGCTCTCCTTGTCTGTCTGTTTGTATGTTTGTTTGTTTTGTTTGTTTTTCAGGGGGAGGGGACAGTTATTAGTGATTTGTGATGGGATGTTTAAGATTATCTATCATGTATTATGATGAAATTTATGTATTCAATTTCTGTACAATATTTATATGTTTCTGATGGAAATGGACAAATAAATGAATGAATGAACGAATGAATGAATGAACGAATGAATGAATGATGATGCCAAGGGGCTGACAATACAGTTACACTATTTGCACAAGTGTTTATATCAACATGACTGCACAAGTTTAAACATGAGAATAAGGCATTAATAATACCTTATCATTTATTCAAATTGGAAAGTCCCTATTTTCTTTTCAGTTCCGCCTCCTTACCAGGCCAGATAATGAATTATTCTTTTGATACTCTAGAGACACAAAATAGTGTACAAATCAACTACACTTATAGGGTGGGGTTGAGCGGAGGTAAGGAACTCTTAATGACTGCCAGAAATAGAGCAACATTATACAAATAATGAATGTTTATGAGTGCAATAGACAAAATATTTCACGAGGTGAAAGATGATATGATCCATTCAACGAGGCACAGCCAAGTTGAATGGATCAAAGATTTTATCTTTCACCGAATGAAATATTCTGTCCACTGCACGAATGAAAAACATTCATTATTTGTTTTATATAGCATCTAAAAATAGATCCTTGTCATTTGATGTTTTATGAAGTTAGAAAAGAGAGAATGTACAAGATCTGAGATTGAGAGATCTGCCATTGATCACATGCACACGGCAAATGCAAGCATCACACATTCGTAGTGTGTCAGGCCCTTGGTGTGCATGCAATGGAGCAAATAGCATGGATCCAAAATTGCACGGTAAATGGAGCCACAAAGGAATGATGTAATAGTAAAATGGGACAAAAGATCAATATCAAACAATCAATCAAATGACAAGGATCTATCAAGGTGTTATTATATTGATAACAGCTAGAAATAGAGCAACAAATCTGATGTATTGATGACTGTGTTTTCAATCAAAAAGTGTTTTTAAGACATTAGCAGGGATAGAGCATGGGATAAATATAGATTTACAGATGACGTGACTGAGCAAAATATGATACCATGAAAAAGTCTCTTCAGAAATCGTCCCGCATGACTCCAAAGACAGCTTGACAGAGCACATCCGTGCGCTGGATCTACATTCCTCTCCTTTCACAATTTATGACATTCATGCGGTTGTTTCATAATTTCAAATGACTTTTTTCGGTTGTTTTTTGTTTCGTTTTGTTTTATTTTGTTGTTTTGTTTGTATGTGTGACAGTGTGTGTGTGTGTGTGTATTTTTTTTTTTTTTGTAATGTGCCAGTGTACGGTATTTATCATAATGGAAAAGAGGAAGACACCAAATATGAAGGAGATAAAAAGCAGGGAATACAAAACTTACATTAATTACTAAAACTTTGAAAATCAAGCAGCAAATACTATAGATGAATCCGACTTCAGAGCACTGTAACTTACGGCGGGCATACAATTGTAAGTGGGGGGCTTCCAAAGAAGAACAAAAGCACTTTCAAAGGGCTATACAATGGAGTCAGGTGCGTTGATATGTTAGTGCATAAATTATCTTTAGTTAGGCATACTTGAAGCCCCCTAGTTAGTTATAACCAATCAAAAACAGTAAACAAACCCGAATTGGTCTATACCTATACTTTGACCAGGAAAGATGTATTATGTAAAGCTTGTTACACATATAAACCTGACATCATGCGAGTATTCTTCTTTACCATTTTTTTTTCTTCATTCTTCTCATTAATTTGCTCAATATTTGATAAGCCGAAATTCACAAGCTAAAACGAAACATTGGTTGACGGTGATGGAAGCTAAAGTTCACTGACGGTGGATAACTGTAGGCCGACCTTTGAACCCTCACAGATAAACAATCGTTACCTGTATATCCAGCATCAAAGGAGGAAACAAAAATCTTTACCAAAAGGATGTGGGCAGACCACTTCCATGATAACAAATGTGCCAAAAAGCACAAAACTCTTAGTTGGTAGGTGGGTCATCTTTATCAAATACTGATACAAATTGTGTGTACAGGAAAGAAATGATGTAATGCAGTTTAAAGGAGTGATCTGTCATGTTTCACTGAACAATGGTCATCCTACTTTATGGTTCTAGAATGGTAATCTGCAATCTGATTACGCATCCCAGAATAAAAACAACAACAACAACAACAACAAACCCCAGATGACAGCAATTCTTGCTTTACCACTATCAATTTGAGCAATACTTGCTTTACCAATATCCAAAAAGTATTACCTCTATTCTACCACTCAACCAATATCATACATATTCACAGGAGGCAGGAATTATTCTTGTGATATGTTGATCATAAATCCCCTTGTAGTTTGCAAGTGGCATCAGTTTGTCATTATAACAATTCACTCTGTCACTCAAAGATAACAGTAATTTGGTAATTTCTTGTCTTTTTTGGGGGAGGGGCAGAGAATTCAAATGCAGGGACAAATATCTGTATAGCTCTACAAATTCAATTACACTCTGTGCAAGAAAAAAATTGAGTTTAAAGTGTAACACTACCGGGTACTTAATATTTATCGACTTAAAGCTACATTTTGTATGTGCGCAGAATAAAATCAGACAAAATATGGAGCAGTTTCAAATCTTAAAACATGAAGAAAGTTATCATTTTAGAGTGCTGTGTGTTGCACAGAGCAGAACTATTGCTTAAACATGCACCTGTGCAAATCTTAGGTGCAATTTTACCAACTTTTTTTCTTTGAAAGTAATTCCAAAAGAAGAAGTCATTTTATCTGAATGTCTAATTGCTCCAATGGTTTAGAGTAATTTCTCCAGTTGATGATTATCATAGATTTTCATCTGAGATTTTTATCTAACATGTAGCAGGAGAGACTGAGGCGATGACATTGTTACCACATCAATTTGCATGTTTGATCGTGAGCAATATCAATGTTTTGTGAAAAAATTCCACCTTTCAGTATTTTGCATCCAGGCCTTTGTTTCAGGTAAACTACCTTAATCGGAAGCAAGTTCAACATGGAGTGGAGATTCCCTTTAAACAGCAACTATCTCTATGCTTTGGCGCCCTTGTCTGATAAGGTCTAAAGTATTATTAAGGGCCACATGATGGCAAGATGGGGTTTGTGTGTGGTATGGGTCTCTGCACACATGAACAGAATATACATGATGTCATTGTAAGCAGGCACATAGTTACTTCCTCTTTCAATTATTACAGGCAGTGTTGACAAAGTGTACACTGCAACAAAGCAATGTAGCAATGAGTGTTTCAAACAAACTATTGGGGAAGGGGCTAAGTATTACATCACACGGGAAGGAAGAGTGCACATTCCACAGACCTTGCCAAAGTCTAAAATGCCCTAATGCTAACTCTCTCACCATACTCTATGATATGAGCATGCCTGATGCAGTCTAGATTCTGTACGATCACGGCGGTCTAACATGACATGTTGCAAGCCATGTGACATTCCCACGTTCCATGTACAGCCTCTCACCACCCCCCCCCAATCTTGTTGTCGCTGAGCGCTGCACAGCAGTCTAGTCACACAGCATGCACCTGCAGAACTTATGAGAGTGAAACTGCACACTGGGGCCTGCAACATGCAGGTCCTTACCTCGTATAAATCTCATTTATTCATGAGGAAAATCCTTGGACTTGGGTGACACACTGCAAGTACAGTGACATTCGTGAAAGTATAAAGTCGGTTGCTGCCAATGATTTACTGCAGAGCTCAAATGCAGGGCACCACTTGAAATTAAAGATCATAAAATATACGTAGTTCTTAACAGCAGCAATGTAAATTCCCACGCACGTATGAAGAACAATTTCAAAACATATCTACCAGTATTTTTTTTTTTCACTGTAATGTATATCTCTAAAAGGCATTCGTGCTCTTTGATGCCAAGGAGAATTCATCCAAAATGACGCTGGTTTGAAAGAACATCTTGGTGTTCCACGAAGACACGAGATGAGTGAATAAATTAAGTGAAATCTGATAAAGGAAAGAGACAATTACTACTCTTTGACAATCAGTCTGTCAGCAGAATGGCCTGCCATGGGCCATGGCTGCCACCCCAAAATAGCTGTCTTTGCTGTGAGACTGCATTGAGCTCTTTCATGGCCAATCCTCTCTCAATTCCTATTAAATGATGAACTAACATGACTAATTTTCCTATTCTCACAAAAAAAAATTTCCCAGCAACACCTGACAAAGCCAGAAGGGACATTTTGTTGCAACGCTTTCTAGTTTTTTGAGAACTCATTTGAGAGAAAAAAAATGCATACCATGATAAAACCAACACATACCATATGATAAAAGCTACAGTAAATGTAGGCCTACATGTTATTGAGTTGCTCTATTGAAGATAACTTTCTTTTATAATCTTTTAACAGCAATAGCTTGAATAGGCCCATCTTCTTTGAGTGCCAGTCTGCAGTGTTCTTTTATTCATGCTGGCACATAAAAGGTCACATTGGTACATTATCGGAATGCGCTGACGCAGCCACCACTTTCGATTAATTAATGCAAGGTCTTTGGGTTCCAGTCGTGGTTGGACACCACTTCTTTAATGCAATAATGACGTGGAATGGAGGCCTTGGGTTTAAGCTGCTTTATTTATGGGTACTCATTCTCAATGTCTGATGTAGTTCATGGCAGCAAGAGGCGCGGGAGAGAATGGATCAGTTTGTCAATATTGGGTCAATACCACACAAATAATTCAAGACTGATATACAGCACCGGGAGTCCAATAGGACCGAACCTCGCCCACTCTAGCGGTGCAGGGGCTATTCATCGGTGAAGACGAGCGGTCGCATTGTGCTGTGCCCACTCGCACAGTCTGGTCAGCCGCCAAACAATAAATAAGAAGCTTCCCGCCCTTCACTATCTTCCTGGACATTTGTTTTGCCCCACCCCTCTCTCCCAAGCCTGCTGATAAGTCTGTAAATTGTTGATGTGCTAGTTCATACTGCTCCCTTCCTTTTTAATATCAGCTCTACCAGAAGGACCATTCATAATTCCTACATCACATAGATTTTGAGACTATACTGGGGAAAAAATATATGACTAAATTTAGAAAAGATTTGAGAGCTCTGAAGGGGAAAAAAAAATGTCAGCACCACCGGAAGTAGGAGGTGTGGGAGACATCAAATAAATATATGAAGCATGAATTCGATTCAGTTCCATACACAATCATATGAGGGAAGAAGAGAGCAGCACACACTGAAAGTTCACAGTTTACATCGTAGTGTATTCTTGGTTGAACATAATAGGGGATATTGAAAATATTCATAATTTTCCTTCAAAATCTTTTCTTTTGTCTCAGCAAATTTCCTTTAAACAAGGTTTTATTCCCACCATCAGGGTGGCACTATGACCACAGAAGATGTTCTGATGTTTTAACTATGGAAACAACCATTGTTCACAAAAATGAACCACAATCTCTTACATGTGTTACTCCATGCAATGTAAAAAAAAAAGAGAGAAAAGATTACTGTATACGCCAAATATTTTGCGAGGTTTTTATTTTCGCAAATTTCGCGAGTCAGCTGCTATTCACAAAATGAAAAACACACAAAAATTACTCTAATGCCGATATGAATGTGACTTATGCGTATACATTTCTCCGTTCAGTACAGGACTCCACGATTGCGAATTTAACCACTCGCGAAATTGTCGGGAAGTCCTGATTCGCGAAAAGTTAGATTCACAAAATATATGCCATATACAGTATTCTATTAGATTTTATGCTCAGCATAATATATTGCTATATAAAGTAATCATGACTAAAATCATGATTACATCAATCTTGTAGGAATGTCTTCCTTCATCAGTACAGAGTCGAGAAGCTAGGTAGGCCCTATATGTTTCTCGTGAAGGATAGCTCTGACACTGCATTTGGTGACAAATAAATTGATGTACACACAGATTGGTATTCACATGTAAGGTTATTTACGAAGAACAAGCGGCAATAGATTGCATGATTTGCTCATAAAACTATCATCACAGCCAGAAATTTAGTTTGTCTAATTTGTTCTATCTGACATGTCTTTAAAAGAATATTATGAGTAAGAATATTTTCATTATCCATTTACTACTTAGAATGATGTTTAGTGTGTTGCTTGAAGGCTGAATGATGTTCTGTGATATATATTACTGGCTCATAAATCACATGAGCTTGTGTGTGCTCTCTTGACTTGTATTTTACATCTGGTCTCACAGCGTTTTGTTGTTGTGTTTCAGGGCTGTTCCCACTTCTTGTGAATATCAAGAGAAAAACGACCCAGGCCACACCGCAATCATTTCATCGTGAAGAACCTCGTAATGAACAACCAAGCGCGGCAATGAGCGCTGCAAATGGAAATTGTCATTAGGATCCCATTGAAGCTGGCGGGTCCTCCCGTGACCTCGCATAATTCAGTGTCTTGTGGCCATTATATCAACCTCACAGCATGCTATGCTCACTGGACTGTGATCGCCTGATTGAAGAGGCACACCATGGCTTTGGGCCCTGCGACAAAGTGCATCTACCATGCTGAGAGCGCAGCAACTGTTGAGGCGATCCCTAACTGAGGCTAATGCGCCCCAATAAACAGGAAGGCTGTACAGTACTGTGGCCTATTATATTTCCTAGTCCTCTGGAGGGGTTTTATTTGGTCAAAGACGAACATTCTTTCCCAAAGCTTCTAATGCGCGCCCAGCTAAATGAACCCCATTTTTCATTTATCACATAAGCAAGCATACGTGGAGGGATAACTTATCACATGACCTTTGAACACACAGAGCAAATTCAATCTCGTCTGGGTAAATCATTCAGTTGGCCGCCATTCTCAGGGCGAGAGAGGTTCCTAACAGAGCACGAAGGTGCTTTTGCACAGAATTTATGATGATATCCAGGCCTTAGGTGCTTTTAAAAGTATTCCATTATTCATCTCTCAGGAAATTTGTTGCAAAATTTCGGCATATATCAATTACTTTCCACACCAGGATCTATCTCAAAATTGCCACATACAAAAAATATATGGAACTTCACCACAGACATAAATGGTTGGCGTAAGATGGAAACAGCCACAAATATCATTGCTTTCGGTTTCTATAGAAATCTAGGGCATAATAGCTATACAGTGAAAGCGAAAGATATAGCTTGGCATGACATTTAATGCCTGCTGCTGGCGGAGGCAAGATGGTGACTCTTGATATTGATAGTGTGTTCGCCATATCTACACGCACTGGGCAACCGCATGGACTTACACACAAATCGCAAGTGCATGAAATTGAAATCCCGAAGCTCTAACTGACATTCATACACAAGAGTCATAGTCATGTTAAGACTGACAGGCTATGGTATTTTATGTGGTATTGAGTGTCATGTGCTGTCAGCAACAGTCGGTGAGGAGAACCATTTCGTGTGTGTGAAAAACTTGTGTGACTCTCAGGCAAGTTCAGAAATTAAAATCAAAAAACAACAACATGATTACAACCAAGTTCTTCCTATGCCTGTAAGCCCGCATGTAGTTTCACATTTGTAGTAAATTCATCATCAGTAAAACTAGTACAAGTGTAGCTGATTCGACTTGTAGATCACATTCACAATATGATGCAGGCAGGCAGTTGGGATTACAGTACTGTATGTCTTGATCAGGTTGTAATATAACATTATGTGCTGCCTCATTCCTCTGAATACATTATACAGGTTTAAAACATGCATCTACAATGCTGAAATGTTTTCACATAAATACCTAGATTACATTATTTTGGGGCTTGGGAAGTCTGACTTCACCAATAGGTCTACACATACCCATATACATACAAAATACTAAACAAAATGAACAAAATGATTGGAATTTCTTGCCAACTTCAGCCCTTAATGGTATACTGAAATGCCAAATATCAATAAATGCAAGGTGCATGCACCACAAATGGCACAATGCTAATGATGGTTATAACTAAATATCACATGTACTTATTTTCAAGACAAAAAAGAACAAGACAGACAATAAACAACAACAAAAATGGAAACAGCATCTATACGGAGTTTGAGTCACGTTTCGTAATGCGCCACTGACATTTACAAAAACAACATCTACAATGGCAGCATTGACAATAGGATCATTCATTATAACAGCCAACCAAAATATGCATAATTCTGGTCGTAGTCAGGGGAGGTGCTGTATCTGCAAATGTTATAAGTCATTGGTAAAAGAGGACTCTTATATGAGTATATTTTATTCTTAACTCTAAGTTTGTCTTCTTACAAGTCCCTCACTTTATATTGGCTATGTTTCCTCTTCTTTTTTTTTTGATATTCAAAACGGATAGACGGACTTGTGTCTGAAGTGGCGAGGAGATGTAACTCTGGAACTACATGGAAGTAAGTCTGGCATGACTACGTGGTGGATTCTACGGTCGACCACTTCAAAATCAATTTTGATCTCGAGTGATGTTTCGAAGCGACCATTAGCTGATTCTGATGAAATAAAGAGAGAGAGGCAATGTAACAGCTTACCTCCTCAGAGTATTATCATTATGCTTTGACCATCTTCACCAAAGGGGGGGGGGGGGGTGGGGGAGAAGAGATTATATATTCACCATAATATGCGATACCTTCGTCTGGACAATCAATAAAAAGACTTTACCTGGTGCAATTTGTGCATTTCTCAGAAAGAAGATATCGCTACTGGTGCTGCAGTCCTTTATGAAGATTTTGCTCCTGTAATGAATAAAGAGACAGAGAGAAAAAAAAAAATTAATTAGGCCATTGTTGTTCTTTGTGTACAACATTTATTACTGCCTTTTATGAAAAAAAAAATCAATTAAAGGGATGGTATAGTTTTGGTTGAAATGGGGACTTCAGGTTTCCAAGTTTTTTTGTGAAATAATGAGAGACCTCTGATGAAATATGAAAGAGCATACAATTCTAAGAGGAATGCAAAGTTTATTTGAAGAGAAATTGTTTTGAAATGGCTGAGACATCCAGAAACAAAGAGGTCCTAATAAAAAGTGGCACTCACCTTTTATTAGGATCCCTTTGTTTAACTTTGCTTTTAGACATCTCAGCCATTTCAAAGCAGATTTCATCAAATAAGCTCTGCATTCCTCTTAGAATTGTATGTCCATTCATAACTGATATCTAATTATCTCGCAAAAAGTTAAAATCTGAAATGAATCCCCATCTCAACCAAAATTATATCATCACTTTAAAGGTTTAAAGGTACTGTTTACCATTGGGAGCAGTGATTTAAAAAAAAAAATGATTTATCACATTCCATGCATATATATGTGCAAGTCAGTTATATCACAAAACATCATACCATATAAACACTTCACAATAAAGCCTCAAATATAAGGAGATATCACTGTTTTTTCTAACTAAACCATAATTGAAGATGGTTTATTCCATTATTATAACTAGTATTCACATTTTGTAAATTCAATAATACTTTAATAGCACTGATTATACTGATTCAAATTTTTACACTGGTTGGTTCTATCCCCAACTCACATTTTAGAACTTATATTTTGAAGCACTAAAGCTGGGTTTTTGTTTCATCTGCAAATGATAAATAAAGAGAGAGGGAAACAGAGTGAAAAAATGTTTGACACGATATCATAAAAACAGATTGGACAAATCAGACTTTCAGTGTCTTTTCACAGACATCCCTGAGGTTAGGTCAACAGAGTGCACATGACCTCTTTCAGGGTAACACCAAGAGATGATTTCAATATGTTTACATGAACTCTGCCACATATGTGAACAATGCAATCTCATCAGGGCCATACTGTGTGCATTCACTTTCGAATTATTGTGATTTTAAATACCAGGGAAATAGCTACTGCAGTAAATTTCAGTTGATACCGTTGTTATTCACAAAATAACATGGTATTTTTGGCTCCAAAGTAGACCTCTTCAAGGTTAGTACTGCATAAATGTAAGCATACTGGTATGTCCTACTGAGAGAAGACAGGAAATATCTCAGGTCACACAAGGAATACACCCTTGTACGGGGAGTAGTATTTTGTGACACAATTCACACCCAATTTTCTCATGCGTTTTTCACACAAAGTTTGTGATTACCATTCACAGTAGGGTTATTTGTGACGGATCTTTTACGGTGAATTACTACAGCGCTCACGTTATGAAATACCACACAAAATACCATGGTGTTGTACTGACACTGCACCTTCACGCCCCACAGAAAAATGGCAGTGGAAAGGACCCTGCACTGCTTTTGATTTCCTACATGACAAAATGTTATGTGTGCTGATCACTAAAGCAATGTGTATTGTTTTGTTGTTGTGATGGTAGTGATGGAGGTTACAAAAGAACAAGTTCCCTTGACTATTCAAAATAAGTTCATTCTGCCACCCACTCACTGAAACTGCTTGACAGATGTTGGCAGAGCACAAATGCATGCTTCTACATAAAGCACATGGGACTACATACGCAACACATGCTCACAAAAAGCACTCGGATCACACAGCAATTTGAGTGACATTATCTACAGCAGACAGATAAATCCGAATGGGAATTTGCTACCTTGAATTGCTAGTCGTCATCTCGAAAACATTTCCAGGGAATGCAGTCGAGTAATTGTTGCATAAGTCTTCTACTTGCACACAGATATTGTCATTCCCTTACAAAACATTTATTGCATAAAAACCCAGCAAAATGTCAAGAAGTCATTTTTCACTCACCAAAATACATGTGCTGAAAATACAAAAAAAAAACACCTAACAAAAACAACTTTTTGTGCTCATAGATATACTGTGTATGATAAATATATTAACGTTTTGTGTGTGTGAAGTTAAATGATACTTCCTCTAAAAGTCAGGTGATATTTTCAATTGTGCTTTCAGATGTGAGAGCTTTTGTGACACCACTGCATACAAGAGTTGTTTTGTTCCTTTGTGAGTAAAAAAATGCAGGCTATTGTTCCCACTGTCGCCTTAAAAAAAACCTAAAATGCCATACCAAAGGGAGTGAACTGGTAGGTTACTTTTATATTCATATCATAAAAGCATATTGTTAGAAGCAGGGTTGCCAACCTCTGTGGAATGAAGGACACACTGATGAATAATGAAAAACATATTTTAAAAGCAGGGAGAATAGATTGACAAACAGATAAAAAAGTGTTCATATTTTTTTTCTTTATTTTGATATTTTACCAAATGTGTTTCAGAAAAACATTTAATACCTTTCTTACTTTGGATGAAGACAAAAATGACATGTATACTTTGTATGGTAAAAATCTCATGTTAATAGCAGCTCTGCAATTGTGGGAGGTGTCGAAACTTGACCACTACCCAGGTACACCTGATAGAAAGAGGTACCATGAACAAATGATGCCCCTTTGTAATGACAAGAATATAAAAGAGTATAGACCACTGCAAAACCAGAAATGTTCGCACATATTTTTATCTGGCATCATTTCACGAGAGCGAAGATTCCCTAAATTATAAGGCAGGTGAACGTTCTTGTTTACATGTGTATATACATTGAATACCAGTGGCAACTCGCAAAAATGAATTCCCGACAATCTCATGATGCAAAAATTTCTTGCTTTACCGTATATCATATACTCTCTTACGGACTATATTATAGTCTCCAAATACTGGATACATGACTGACTAAAATGGGTGCTCCCTGCTACTATTGCCACAGAATCAGCATCAGGGTATATTCCCTTGCTGATCACGATTTCATTTCATGTATATTTTTGCTTCATTTTATTTACTTTTTTTTGTGGGGGGGGGGGCTGATGTTTTTTCTCATTTAAGTATTCTATGCTTTGCCTGTTTCGTGCTTTGTGTGTTTAGGTCTAATGCAATTCAGTTGTTTGGCTGCTATATGTTTATGACTGTTTTTTACTCAATAAACAAACCATCTTCAATTCAAGTCCCTTCCTTTCATTCCAGTTTGAACTCTGCGGGGTTGACTGACATGTAAAATGAAAATCAGCCATTTGCATCTAATGGTGTCTGGTAGTTCTACAACATTATGTGGAAAGTCTCCGTCGTAGGAGACACGGGCCATTTAACAAAGAATTATTCACCCATCAGAGAAATTATCGGGAATGAGAGTAGTAGCGACATGAAGGAGAAACAGATAGGCCTACTCACAGAGAAACATTACTGAGAGAAATTTTACAGATAAATTTGCTGAAATTAACCCGTTGAGGACAAGTCCAGAGTATGCTCCGGCAAGTGTGTATGGGAAATACGTGTTGTAGTAAACTCATTCTATCCTCAACGGGTTAAAAAAGTCAAAACCTATCATATGTTTGAAGAGTTGTTATGAAATTCTACAGGCATCTCCACACTACTGTGTGGCGCTATCACAAGACTGTGTTAATGCATTCATTTTGTATGCATCTTTCTGTTCTTCATACAATAAAAAGTGAAATTCATCGCACTTCCCTACTCATCACTTCACTCGGTAAAACATACCAAAGGTAGACACACTGTCCCTCAATCACATCTTTGATGACGGTTAGAAAGATATGACTCAGTGACAAATGTAATTAGGTCAATATGACAGAAGGATAGACTGAAGACAAGGTCTCACTCTTGCAAAGGACAAGTTCACCTTCATAAAGCATAAGGATCGAAATGAGAGAATGCAACAATATTAGTAGAACACATCAGTGAAAGGTCAAAGAGGTCAAAGGTCAAAATTCTGTGTAGAAGTTTTAAAGCCCTCAACTAGTGCCATCATATAAAGCAAACGGAATCGAAATCGGGTTAAAAATGGCGAAGGAGTAGCATTTGAGGAAAATTGGATAATCGATGCAAAAGTTATGAAGTTTTTAAAATTTTTAGTGTTGGAACCGCTCACATGAGGAGACTACTACAGCTTGTGAGTCATATGCGTACAACGAAGTATAAAGAAAATGTAAAAGAAAATTCAACATAAAGGTCACTTTTCTCGCATGATAAAAGAGCTCTTGACTTGCCTCTTTCTAAAGGCAGGGGGAATAATATTGCCCATAACATTTGTTGGTAACGAGTCAGGGGAACGTGTACAATATTTTTCAAAAGATGGAATTTTGTGAAATTCTCTTTATATTTTCCTTATATTGTTATCATATAAAGCAAACAGAATCAAAATTGGCTCATAAATGACAGAGAAGTAGCAAATTGAAGATTTTGATCACACACGGACGCACACACGGACACACGGACGGACGGACGGACGGACGGACGGACGGACACACGGACGGACACACGGACACACACACGTACGCAAGTTATTCATACACTGCAGTAGTCTTCTCATCCAGCGGTTGCTGCACAAAAATTTTAAAAATTCATAACTTTTGAACGGATTGTCTGATTTTCCTCAAACTTTCAATGATGTGTTCTACTAATATTGCTACATTCTCTCAATCCTTATGTTTATAAAGGTGAACTTGTCCTTTAACAATAGATAGTTATCTAATATCTGTGCTTCAGAATCTTGTTATACATGTAAGAGGTTATAAGATGAAAAATTGATTGGACTGACATCTGTGTAATCTCCATCCAGGCTTGCATCATATTGCAATTTTTTGTAAATCGAATTGGCATACTTGTATATATTCTGTGTCATTGTTTTGCTACCACTAGACATTGCTCATATAATGAGTGACTAAACCTTTGTCTCCTATGCTAGATTAAAAAAAAATGATCTATTACTAACTATCTCTGCCATGCAAGTGAGACAATAAAAGGAGAGCAGGGCATAGTCAGTCATTCTGGAGAGATTCGTGCACATGTATAAATTCAACTGTTGTCCATGTCAATAATGGAGGCTGGGGGGTCTGATCAGATTCACCCCCCAGCGAGGTGCAATATTCCCATACAAATCTAGATTGTGGTGCAGGAAATTTAATCTAATATACTACTACTACTTCTACTACAACTCATGCAGTTTTTTTTTTTCTTGTTGGTAGCTGATGCAAATAGAGCTGGATTGTTCCTGGCAAAGGCCCCTGCCTAATCCTGCATGAGAGGTAGTAGAGAGAGAAGAGAGCGAGGGTTTGGATGAAGGCTGCTGTTGCTGTGCATGAGTCATATAATGGGGCATAGGAGGCTCACAAAATGCATTTTCCATTATGCTGATGGCAGCTTGTTTGCACAGGCTCAATCTGTCAGCCTGTCACAGCTACACACTCTTCTTAGCCTTTGTTCAGACATGTGTGTGCGGTTTGCTTTCCACCGCTCCAGCTCCGTAATCTCAATACGCAGACATTTGTTTTATTTTTGAAAAGAGCTGCGGTGAATTGTTCTGCCTGCCCACTGCATGTTGTCATGTTTATATATCAGAGCAATCATCTCTACAGAGATTTTGGTAAAACAATTTGCAAAAATTGGACTGTAATGAGTATGGGAGGGGAGGGGGTACATGTATCTATATCTACTATGTGTATATATATTCATGTCAAAGAAAGATCAGGTTCAATATCTGTAACAAAGAAAATTGAAGAGTTTGTTTGTTTTCTTTATTCATTTCAATGTGGTTTCAAAAAACTCACTATCAGCCTGTGGGCTGGTTTTCACTGAGTCTGTGTATCGCCGGTTTACGACAATAATATTCACAAGAGAAAGAACATACTGGCAAAATAAATGAATAAATAAATAAAAACTTCACAAAAACAGAGGTTAACTTAGAATAGAATAAGAGTCTATGGCTTGTCCCCCCCCCCCCCCATGATAAGATTTGCAAAGTTGTTACATGAAAGCATACAATGTATATGATGTAACATATGTTGTTGCATAATGGCAAAATTTGGTCTACAATTGAATGAATATGTAACTGATAAGATATTGTAAATTGGACTTCTGATATAAAAATCAAGCAGCCAAAACTTGTGTTTGATTATCTAGTCTTGATTTTAACAATTTCATGCAGCACATATGGCTGTTCATAATTTGCTCCTTTTATAGGATTACCTTCGTAATTTAGATACGAATGTATGCACCTGCTCATTTGTACTTTCTGTCACTGTTACTGGAGGATAAAGCAAATAACAAGAAAGAAAAAAATATATATATCCACTCATTCGATTATTCCGACCATTGTGCCCTTGCTCAATGTCGTTCAAAGGAACCTTGAGTAAAGACTATCACTCAAACTCCATTTCGGGCGAGCTAACAGCTATTCTTGCTACAGATACAAGGAATACAATAGTTGCAGATGTTTACATTGTTTGCAGTTGAAGGGAGGCGCTTCCTGCAATTCTATGCAATTTATTCCACTCTGTCCAATCTTTTCTCTTTCTCATAGTCTTCCAACTCCCCTCCCCCCCCCCCATCATGATTCGTTAGTACTATCAAATTTCTTTCCTTTCGTCAATCCCCACCGATAAATCATGCTGATTACAGTTTGCTTTTAATAGTATGTATCATTTCATGAAATATGTTTACATAATTCATCTTTTCATCATGGCTAACTGATTGCTTTCAAAATTGCAAACTGCATTGTATGTCTAATAAACATCACTGCACAAATTGTTTAACCATTCAGATTATCTGGTAAAGGTTTGTGCACTCATAAGGTTTCAAATATTACATAACAAAAAATAGCAAGTTTCTTGAGCGAGGAATACTGTGATCAACAATACAGGGAAAGCAGTCGTTTTTAATCATTCTCATCTATTCTAGTGAGGCCTGGTGATCTTTCATAACAACTACACAACAAGCCACAGAAAACAACAGAAAGGTAGCCTTGAACCTTAAAAACCAAAGGAGAAATGGTGAAGCATTACATGTTCAAACTCCAAACAAGGTACTTGGTCAATGTCTCATTTATTTCCTGACTGACATTATACATCAGGATTTTGTGGTATATGCCTCATACATAGTTCAGACCAGCAACAGGTAATGGCCATAAATCACTTTGCGACAGAATATGACATTATATGGGGTACATGCCTGTGTGTTTGTGTGTGTGTACACACACGCATGTACACACGCATTGGTAGGTGTGAGTCTGTGTGTCTGTGTGTCTGTGAGTGCTTGCATACTGTGCATTTATGTGTGTGCCATATTTAGGAGTTAAATTGCCTTTTCCTGTTTGGGAGAGAGGTGGTCAGGAACGGGGCATACATTCTGTGACTCATCATATTTTTGTGTCTTCCAAGAAATCTAGTCTTGAAGTGTTTTCCCCGCCGCGCCACAGCAGATAATCATTTGGCAGCCAGAATGGATCAAGTCTGCCATTATTTACACTTAACTACACTTTAATCAAATATAAATTCCCGGGCGCCAAAAACTGACTTGCTGTTCATAGTATGAATAAATGATTGCATCTGCAAGAACAACAGCCTCCGTAGGGCTGAAAATATCTTAATACTGCCAGCCGCAGCTCAGCAGCTGTACTTGCAAAGTTATCATGATGAATATTAAACCAATCATTTTCTCTCTTTCTTTTCTATAAATCATGTATTTTTTTTTTCAGTGGGGTTTTTGACTATAGATAGTGCAGTTTTCACAATAATTCTTGACTTTCGATCTTTCAATAATATAGCACGATGCAATCAAATATTTTGCACAATTCAAATCATCACGACTCGAACGACCACGTATATTCTATTCAAGACCACCAACGCACAATAACTCTCGAAAGCTAACCTTGAGTTAGGAATAGCAACATCAAATGCAATTGCCTGCATTTCCTGTCTTTGCATGCTGACATGAAAGATTCCACAGAGCACTCATGTGTTGTGAGAGGCTCTTCACGACCACGAAATTTCCTCGGGCAACAACAGTGTGACAATCAAATTACGTACATATCACTTTCAGAAAACCAAAGGTAATTCCCGAGCTATCACACATCCACATTCAAATCATCATTTCCATTATTTTTTTTTTTCCAATAGAATGTCTTCCACAAGGCTCCAATTTCATTTGACCATGAAATGATCTGCATGACAAGGAAGACAATACAAAACTCGATACTCCACAGAAAGTAAGTGGTTTGCCTTGAATAAAAATTCACTCTAAAAAATATTATCGACTCTTAGACAAAACAAAAACCAGAATACCTTGGGGATATCTCTCCCTTAATGAAACAAGTTTTGGAAGAAAACATCATGGGAATTTATTCCTGATTTCATAGGAAGTAAGCGATATAAACAGATGTTGGACTCCTGTTAACTTGCTGACGAAGAGTACAGTCAACCTTGCTTAGTTGACCTTGCCTTTATAAGTGGAAGGTCTTTTCAAGTCCTCTTCTCTATATATTCTATTGATTTGAATACCGCATAAGTTGAATTTTCTCCAAAGGGCTATTCTCATTGCAGGTGAAAACTCGCGATATTAGAAAAATCGCAAAGTTACGGTGAAAGTTGCCTAGCAACTCTCACTAAACCATCGCCCGAAAAATTGCAAGACGGAGTGTGATTTTTCTAACTTTGAGCAAAACTTCGCAAGGAGTTTTGCAATGAGAACGCACGCAGCAGAAATATCGCGATATTACTCACGTGACTTCAGTATCCGCTTGACCCCAAACAAAGGCCGAGCGCGCGATTGGGGTAAACTGGGCATGCTCAGTACGTCATGAAAGATCGCGATTGTTGGCATCGGAGCTAACATCGCGATGTTTACCTGCCAATGTGAACACAAAGGTATAACATCGCGAGTTTTCATATCGCGATTTTTTGCAATGAGAATGGCCCTCAAGTCGAAGCTATTTCTTCAGTCCAAACAGATTTGACTTAGGCAAGGTTGACAGTGCTTCCAGTGGATTCATCTCAACTGTCATGTTACCACTGGCAAAAATAATACACTGCACAAGATGTGGAAGTGAAACCCTACTCAAAGGCCTCGGTGAACTTCATCAGAACAAAATCTGGCGAATGAGACGATCAGGAAGATGGCATTAAGTTCATGAAAACTTGACATATGGATCGATTACACGCCGGATTCAAAGTTTCGCATGTTTTTCGCGAAGCAGTAATGTCAGCTACAACCACAAAGTGGATGAAACGATTATGCCATTACCTTAAAGTCTTTCTTTTGATTGCACAAGAATCATAGATATCATGCATTGTCATCTATATATAACATGACGTTTTAGCAGCACATTAAATGTGCATATCATTCTCATCCACTTGATTTTCACTGTGCAATACGAGAGCGTACTGAACAAAATGCATAGGCCGATGTATTAATTCCCCATAGGCCTATGTTGTTAGCGTCAATGCAATAATACAGCACATTGACTAGTTTGTTGTGTGAACGCTTACTACATGCACTGCGCTATTACAGTGGGTGAACTCTTGTTACGCAAACACCTTGCATTCTACATAACATACATTTATAAGCACAAGGGTGAGTCACTCCTTTTTCAGTGTGCCAGTCTACTTCTAAGTCTAGAAATAAGGTACTCTTTACAGTTTATGCCTTCTCTAGATGATTTAATATAAACGATGATTATATTGGATGGCTCTAATTAATGGAATACCAGGAATATTGCATGAGTTAAGGCCAATATTTCCTGGTATCCCATTTATTGCCATCCAATATAATATAATTCTTGTTTAATAACTTACAATAGTACCCCCCCCCTTCATTAATATACCTAACAGCTGAAAATCTGATTCTATAGAGATTTGATGCAAATGATACAAAAGTTTATTCTAGTTCATCCAGTTGGAAAAGATATCTAGTGAGAATTCAATGCATAGATTTACAGGAGACTTATATGCAATTACATTATTACATACCTCACCAAATTTGCTTACAAAAGCATAAAATCTAAATTCTGTCCCTCAGTTACTCTACGTTTGTGAAACTTTGTTTTAAACTATTCCAATTCAACAGCGTCCCCTTGAACAAGGAGCAGTTTATCAGTTTGTGTTGTAACTTTGCCTTCCGAAAAGGAAATTTTCGGAGTGGCTTCAGTTTCGTTATTGCACAGAATAGATATCCACCAGCACAGTTCTCTCAGGTTTTCTTTTTCTTCACAGTATAATTATAATTATCTCCATGTGTTCTCCATGTGTTATCCAATCATCCATCCAAGCAAGGAACAGTGAGTATCATATCCTGCAAACATCAACATAAGGCTGTTCATGCATACTGGGGGGGGGGGGGGGGGGGGAGGCTGGTTCACAGATCTGCAATATGTCATTATGATCAAATTACAGCTTGAGGCATTTTTCAAAAGGACAAAAACAAAACCTAAATAATGATATAGCAATAATACCTCTCAGACGTGTCTAGTAGTAAGCAAAAGCTACTGATTGTATTTTTGCTCAGGTTATCATCCTGCCACAAAAACAGCAACAAACAAACAAACTAGGCATGGAGACTGGTATCCTCCGCCATATTGCACGGTTTTCCCAAAAGGTATAGAGTACATCTTGACAATTGATATGACAGCTTCATATTTCTGGAATTAGCAAAAAAAATTGAAGCAACATGTTTGTCACAAATGTGTCGAGTGTTTACTTTTCTTGAACTACCCTATATGATGTAGGTTTCATATGGATGAATGGTGACATTATTAAAGAGAGCAAGCATTCAGGAATTAGCAATCTAACTTGACCTTTGACCCTTGCCCTCTGAGCCCACTTCCTACAATTCTTCAAACATTCATTAACTGGTTACATCAATTTTCATGACAATACTCTGAGCTCATATAGAAATATGTGGAGAAAAATCACGACATTTTAACGTTTTCACTTGACCTTTGACCACACAGCCAAATCCTTGTCATACAAAATTGTTGTCCAGTAATGCATAGTAATACCTATTTTGATTGCCATTTAATCTCCAAGGTATGGAGAACAAGTATAATTTTAGCATTAACTAATAGAATTTTTACATTTTAAACTGACCTTTGACTCTTGACCTTTGACCCCATGACCCAAAAATTCCAAAGAAAATCATTGTTAGGCAGTATATGTCTATGGACTAAGTTTCATGAAGATACCTCAAGTCATTTCTGAGATTTGGAAAAAAAAAATTGAGTGAAATTTCTGCATCTTTACTTGACCTTTGACCTTTAACCTTTGACCTCTTAGCCCAAAAAATCTCTAGCGAATCTTTATCTGGTAATACATACACTAAGTCTCGAGAAAATACCTTCAGGCATTGCGGAGATATGGGGGAAACAGTAAAATTTTAAGAATTTGACATTGATCTTTGATCTTGAGTATGTGCACCCAAAATTTGATAGGCACATTTTCGTTCACTCATACAATGTACATGTGCTAAGTTTCATTAGAATATCCCGAATAGTTTTTAAGTTACATTCTCTACAAAATTGAACAGACAGAAGGATGGGAGAAAGGACGGACAGATGGACGGACAACCCAAAAACATAATGCGTCCAGACACTTCATGGCGGAGGTATAAAAAAAAAAAAAACTGACATTCTCTGAAATCTGTCATGATGAACTCGTTATATCGAGGAAAGCCCATGAAAGTATGTAAAGCATCCTCTTCACCAAAGCGAATGACTTGGGGGAACGAAGGAAATGAGCTGTAATCATTACCATCCTGAAAATACTATCAAAACAAAAATGAAGGATGTAATTTCAGAGATTGCTGGCAGGTATTTTTAATTTTTTTTTCTATGGCCATTCTCTCGGTCTGTCTGCTTTAATAGCTAAACGTAGGGTATCGGTTGGCCACATACTCAAAAGCACTCGTAAAAACGCATTGAAAGGAGTGGAAAGTGGGTACACTTTTGGAATGGAAAGACAGCCAAATCAAGCTTGTCAGGAGGCTTGTTTGAGTGCCTGCATAAATTGCCCATTGCTTTTACAGAGCTTTAAAACAGTACGTATACCGGATATGGGGTTTTCCCACCATACGTGCCGATGACTCCCTATAATAATTTATGTTTATGGCTTTATGAATATGTAATGTTCCCATAGATGTTTTTAATATTTTCCTATGAAGTTTGCACAAGTCACAAAAGGCATATTCAATGAATACATGATTTTTTATTTCTGCCCGTTCAAAATGTGATAAGAACACCAGAAAATATAGAATCTATAGAATTTGTAAATTAGACATACCAGGTTAGTAGGTTCTCTTAATGTACACTGTAAGCTCATTTTTACATTTTAGAACTGACGAAATGGATGCGTCTATAGAGCGACTATCATCTGAGGACTCAAAGAAGACTGCTGATTATGATCATTGCTTAATTCAAATTATATGATAATCTTCTGAAGTATGAGGACACTTTAGTTCCCCCGTAGAGGAAGCACTATCTATTGAGGTAGCAGAAAGCTGATCGGATCAATGAAAGGACGATTTACTGTAAGGAGGGGGGGGGGGTGCCTTTGATGTGATGTAAATCAAAGTAATAACACATCAGATACAGCTTGAGTAATTGCAATCTAAACATACAATATTACATTAATAATTCACATTGGCTCTGACAAACAGCATCCTGTGGATACCGTACAGTGGTCGTCTTGGTCAGATGACGTATTTACATTCAGCTTTTTTGCCACATTAACAAATCTCACTACAGGTACATCAAATCATCACGTGCCATTGCTGTTCTTGGAATCAAGGATTTCGATGTGGAGAAAGTGCAATTCATGATATTCTGCAGGCGACGATCAAATTGTCTACCACTGAAGTGATCCAGTCAGACACAGCTGTGTCACTGTCCAAACAACTTCTTCAATATACACCTCTGTTGGGGCATTGTTTGATGCAAACAAAGCGGCCAGGAATGCAAACAATCACCACTGATGTGTTCCCAGCTGCTACAGATCAAGATGATCAAGTGGGTTTGTAGGGGAGTTCGGTTTTAGTTTTTCGTAAGTCAGGAATCTTCACCAACATCTGAGCTATGAGTAAAAGCTCATGTTGGTTTCTGAAACGATTAACCAGACACTAGATGCACCCACACTTGAATTACAATTTTGTATTGAATACCACAGTAGTTTGTTGGCACCCATTCTAATTGGTGAAATAGCACAGTAATACCTAAGTACATACCATGGTAATTCACTTGGTACTGTTCAAATTCATGAAATACCATGGTATTTCTGGTTTCACAAGCACTGTCTATCCCCTACAGGGATAATACAGGACATGTCACATCACACAATTGGTAGTTATTTCTCGACAAGGTTCATACTCAAATCTCACACACTAATACATTACGTCTTTCATGCTCAATTTGAATTACAATCCTATTTCACAATGTATTTCATAGTGTATTTGCATTCACAATGCCTATTACCGAGCAAAATACCATGGTTTGCACTGCCAGCGTGAATACATTGTGTTCCTTGGAAGATTCAAATTCTTTGAAAACAGAGCAATATATGAAGCAGATTTACAATGTCAACAACAACAAAAGAGAAATATGAAAAAGCTGAGGACAAGTGAAGTATTATCAGAGAAGTGCTCTTTCTTCCTCTGTGCTGTGATATTTAGATATATGTTGGTAATTTGAATATCTGTTTAAACCTTGCATTCAATAGGCGTATCCAAACTAAAAGAGTCATACTATGTATGACTAATGATGCTGCATACAGAATATTCTACTCCTCACATGTGCTGAATAAGAGGTGTTGCTTATTTCAACTTCACATTTAATTCTCAATAGATAAATGAATAAATAAATAAATAAATACATAAATAATTTTTTTCATGATTTCCACAAGAAATTACTTGCTGAACAACCATCAAGACAAGCTGGAGTTTGTCATTCATTACAATGCAAATTACTGGCTCAGCATCGCTCAGCAATAGCATGATGAGAGGCTATCGAAGATCTCTCTGCAGTTTGATCACTCTCTCTGAGTGTATAGCGAGGATCAGATTTCGGCTGTCAGGTAACAAGTACTAATTTTCCTCTGCTGAAGAATACACTCAGCGTGTGAAGAGGGTGGAAATTCAGCTGGATGAATATTGCTCGGTGAAATCTATGCACTGAAATCTACCCACACAATGCTTGAAAGGGCAAAAAAAGTACAATCTCCCATCATCTAATCTCAGGGCTGCCAACCTTGAGTGAGAGTTTGGCGTGAGACACTGCACGAGGGAGCGGAGCGACCTCCTGGCTATTAGCGCATGGCGGCCTGCTGTGCGGCCGTACGAACGTACGTACTAACGTTACTAGTATGTACACAGTACGTCAAGCGATGTAAAGCACACGTCATTGCTATACATACTGTAATTTGCCATAAGTACAAGCTACGCTCACGCGGTATGGTGTAGAAACCAATCGTAAT
Organism: Diadema antillarum; assembly: GCF_040938485.1. Taxonomy (NCBI): domain Eukaryota; kingdom Metazoa; phylum Echinodermata; class Echinoidea; order Diadematoida; family Diadematidae; genus Diadema; species Diadema antillarum. Next base: position 48,811 of record NW_027271333.1, read on the forward strand.
CCAATAGCTCGTCTTTGCGTGCGAACCGAAAACGATTATTATTGGTTAAGCTTTACACCCGCGCGGGAAAATCTCGAAACTTTGGGCTTGGGCATATCGATATTCGGAATATCAGAGAATTTAGAGATATATTTATTTTTTTTACATTCCATTTTGGGGGTTTAGCGTGAGATTTCGTTTATCAGAGTGAGACAGTCAAAATTGGTTGAATTGCGTGAGTCTCACGCTGATTGCGTGAGAGTTGGCAGCCCTGTAATCTGTTCATTGACTCTCATTAGTCTCAATATGCAAATGGTAGGCACACTACACGCACCTTTTGTGCGCGTGTGTGTCAACTACTGCATAGGCCTTTACTATAAAAGGACTTCCTATGTACTATGAGAGCTGATTCGCACTCCAAACTGCTCTGCCTCGAAAGTAAAAAAAAAAAAAGTAAACATCTAGAGGCAAGACTAGAGAGAAAACAGAAACAATGGCTATGACACAGTGACCTATCATGAACACACACTTATATCGTGTGGCATGACATGTGTTTGTCGCATGAACAGTTTTGACACCTTTGAGTCGAGATATGGGCATAGATTTTAGCTGATCCATATATCGCATGAACAGAGGGCGCTTTTTTTGTTATGACATGTACAGTAATTACGCCTGAGCAATTAATTTCTTGAAACAAAACTGCAATGGCGATATTAGCTATAAACAAATTTACAAGTCACTTTGTGTGTGTGTGTGTGTGTGTGTGTATGAACATGTCTTTCGATAGATAACACACTCTACGATCGAACTTTACAAGATCCTTTGTTGATATTTCCGTTGTACGGGATGTAAAGAATATCACTTCATTGTTCTTAATCTTATCCAGAATACACTGGAGCAGGAATATCATATGTCCATCACAGTTTCTCTTGTGATTCTTTCTAGCCACTCTTTCCAAAACCATTTTAAAGTCACTTTGACTTTAGACCTACACCTTAATTCTTCAGTGATACTAACTGACAATCTTGCCCACACTGTACAACCTGAAGTGCTTTGTTCAGCAAACTTGTAAATTGCAACTGATTGACAAAGTGCCCTACATTGACGTAAATAAAAACTTATTGATATCCTTACAACTTGATGACTACAGAATGTTTGCAGTTTAAAGTTTATCTATATTTCTGTGCAAATTCAGTTTCATCTGTAGCACTGACAATAAAGTGCTTTTTACACTTGCAAATTTTTGCTTAGTCCCGTACCAACAGTGGGGCAAAGGGGGGTCTTAGCCCCACCATTGGTACCGGACTTTCCTTAGCCCACTTTCTGTTTACATGTTTTTGCCAAAGTGGGCTAGCCACACCGATAATCCCTTAGGCCAAGTAAAAAAAGAAACCAGTTTCTCGTCCTCGCGCGCATCGATTTTGGCCGCCGCATCGATTTTTTTACTATTTACTATTTTCAAAATGGCGCTGAAAATACCAAGAAATTCATAATTCTCGTCCCAGCCCGCTCCCCGCCCGCATCGATTTTCAGTTGCCGCATCGACTTTTTTGATATTTACTATTTTTTCGGCCGCCGAAAAAATATCGACAATTCACCTACCTATCGTGATGTCTCATTTCTAATTACGCCTTGCGTCCTCTACTTAGCTGTAGTAGCTGTAGCTTCTGTAGTGCATATGTAATAACGCATGCATTTCACACTGCGAGCTCGGCAAGAGGGAATGACCCACAAAGCAGTCGAACTGTAGTTAGATGGGCGCGGCCGGGCGGGCCTGGGCGGGCTAGCTGTGATGTGTATACAGCGCACTCGGTACGTCGTGAACGCGATAGCGGCAAAATTTTTGCGATCAGTCGCTGATATTCCACGCATATTTCGCGCATTGTTCGTATTTTTCCCCGTTTCTCATATTTCAAGCGGATGAATTGTACTGTACAAATGCTTGTGAGGATTGTATCGAGTTTGTAGGCCCTATACATTTTTATGTCATTGTGACTATGTGCATGTGTGTGCAGTGTCGGAAGGTACGGTGCCGGTGCAGTGGCCGTGCCGCACCGTATTGGCAAATTGTGAGTGTCTGTCGGGTAGCTGTCCACGGTCGGTCACCGGTACCATCCCCTGAGTCCTGTTTCATAAAGCTGTTTGTAAAGTTACGAACAACTTACGAGCGACTGGTGATCAGTTCTGATGTGCTATACTTATCAGAATTTCCATAATTCAGCACAAGAAGTGATCACCAGTCACTCGTAAGTCATTCGTAACTTTACCAACACTGCAAAAGCTTTATGAAACACCTCCCTGGTCTGTCAGCTGTCTGCACGCACGTATGAACACATTCGAATGTGTAGTAGCCCGTACACTCTGCTCTGTAACGTTGCATCTGACGGCGATGTATTGTTCTATTTTGAAGAGAAAATTAATGCACTTTTCCAGCAAATGTAGAATTATCAAATGGGTGTATCTACAAAATAAATAATTTTCCACGGATTCTGGTTTATCTCGTATTTCTGCGGGATACTTTTCTTTACGATGTAAATTCACGGACACGGCCGTGAGTCGTATCATCTGTAGTGTGGTATACAATCATTCATCATCCAAATGATGAGTGATTATCAAATGTCTCTTTAGAACATGAAGAAACATCTTTAAATGTTTAATGCTATAATGCCATATCAGTATTATTTTGACATCCATCTGCAGTTTCCAGTTGAATGCGCTACAATTGTACTGTGAAGAAATGCAGATACATACCAGCTGTGTGGACACAAAAAGTCACAAACACCAATGATGAATAAAGCAGTGTTTTGAATATCATGGAATTTATTTTAGTCGTACATTCTTTGTTGAAAAACATGTTTCTGTTTCATCTGATAGCACAATACATCAGAATTGCAAGTACACTGGTATCAGAAATGCCATTACAATACTACATACCAGTATTAAGATGGTCATTTTCCCTTGACATCTGTAGTGGAAAGAAAAAGCAAATGTATTTCTGCATGCATGAAGTTTCATTTCAAGTATGGTACATAATCTATTTGTTTGAAAATGCACAGAGTGCAGGCAAGACATACACTTGGGACCTGGTCTCTCATAACACAGCTACCAGAGTGATATATTTCATTTCATAAATTGGATATAGAAAATAGTAAAGCCCTCTCTCGTTACCTTTCTCAGAATTACCGGACGAGTACACATATTACACCATGTACTTTCATTTTGACAATCCTCGAAAAAATAGTAAGATATCAAATAGTAAGGACCTCCCTCATCGCCTTCCTCAAAAAACCCGGACGAGAAACTACTATCTTTTTTTACTTGGCCTTACTATCTGGCCCTGCAAAAAAGCAGGGCTAGCACCGCAATTGCGGTGCTAACCCCGCAATTGCGGTGCCAAACAAGCGAGTGTAAACAGAACGAAGAAATAGTCCGGGGTTAAGCGACGGAGACGAAGCCCGAACCCCATTGACTAATCAGAAATGAGGTAATCAAGTGCTTTTGGTGCGTGCGTGGGAGTACAGTGCACAGCGTAATCATGAATATTCATGTGGTTTGGAAAGTACGGGACTAAGAAATACGAGTGTAAAAAGATCAGTTTTCTCTTTAGCCCGGGACAAGAGCTTAGTACGGGATTTATTGGCGAGTGTAAAAAGCTGAAAAAAAATTGGTACGGAATTAACGTCAGTCCTGGGTCAGAGAAAGTACGAGGTTAAGAAACACAAGTGTAAAAAGGGCTTAAAGGTACAGTATTATAATGCAACAAAATTAGTTTGAGTACACACATGAGTATAAACTCAGGTACAGAGCAAGAAATTGTGCAAACAATAGAAATTCAATATCTGGAACTCGTAGAAAGCACAGGAGTTGGGAAGAAAAGCAAGACCTTAATTGAGATATTATCAAACCTTGCCCTAAATTTAAAGTATGCATACATTGTACATATATTTGTATAAGGACTATAATAAAGTGGCAGTACGGAATAATATCCAAATCAAAGTAAAGCCTAAAAATAGGTATAGGGCCTACACAGTTAAATCTATGATATCACACATTGTCCAATGAAGAATGAATGAGATTAAAAAAGAGAAGAAAGTCAAAGAATAATGAAAATCTGCCCCTACTTCATAGAACAGATGAACGTACAATGCATGGACGAGTCTGATTACAGAGTGGCATTTTGTCAATGAAGACCAAGGCGATGGTCATTCACTTCAGGTTGATGTGTGTATATGAAGGCCATATAGGATGAGTCTCCGGAATGCAGGGCTGTGGTCTAGTGGGTTCCCGTCTCTGGGCAGGGATAATGGCTGGTTACTGATTGATGAGACTGAGGGGACAACCTCTCTCTCTCATCCCACTTGGCATGGCATGACTGGATCAGGAATTTATGAGGGCATCCAAAAGGTCACTGTCTTAAAGGGTCACATGGTCCCCATTGGGAAGTGCGTGTGACCATTGTCACATCATGCTACAACGCCATGAATGACTATATAATGACACAACAAGCTTGAGAAAGGGGGCTCGAGATGCCAGAGCCAAAACAAGAAGAAAAGAAGTTTCAGTGGGTTACGCAATAACAAAGTGCGGTACACTGCTACATGTATTTCAGTCCACAAATCAACTATTGTTAGACATACCAAAGCCCTGAAATAGACATTAAGCACCCAAACTGAACAGGTCTATTGCATGTATAGCATTTTTATTTTTTTCTTATTTATTTATTTATTCATTCAATGATTTATTTATTCTAATATTCATTTATTTTTATTTTTTTGCCTCAGCTATGATATCATGTTAATCAACATACATGACAGGATGTCTCCTTGACGTAATCTGTAGATCAGGATCCAAAGAGTGCTAATATTTTACACTGGGAATAATCTAGCCGATGTACAGAGTAAACATTACATTGGTAACAGACAAATACCAAGAAAATCATGATCATATGAAGGTACAATGTAGCATTATCGAACTATGGCATTCTGAGAATAATTTGAACACGCATGTTTTGCAATCTTAAGTCACATGATTTTGTCAACTCTTAAAATTTCCTCGCATCGATAATGCCCATGAAATGAATAATGTTTCATCCATTCTGTGAAAAACAATTATCTTTTCAATGGCTTTGCCCTAGATGCACACAATTAAAGACATGATAATTTACGTCACTCTTCAATTACGAAAAAATAAAAGATAAAGAGGTGACATTGCTATTCCAAGGGTTCCATGGCATTTGTTCCTGCAAGAATTGCTCCCATGAAATATCTGCGCACCAAGCCAAACATAAATTCTACCCACAAACATACTGTAACCCTAATCCTAATCCTCACATCAAACTAAACCTAAAACCCTATTACAACCCTAACCCTAAGTCCTTGGAGTAAATAGGACAGGAACTACTGTCGCAGGAGCAAATGTTATGTCACCGAATATAAGGGCTGCCTTCAAGTGTTAAACATGAGTAACTATGGACAACACTACAAAAAGGATGAAATTACATTCGCTACTCAAAATGATGCAAGTCAACAATGCACAAAGAGGTAGGCCTACAACGGTCTGTACACATGAATAAAGAGCATACAATGTAAAAACTCAAAGCAGTACAATGGTTCTCACACAAACTTTACGATCAGTTTCTCCTTGATCAAAGTAACATATTTGTTAAAATATTCTTAAAAGGCTTGTATTTTTTATATATTTCATTTTTTCCGAATTTATTTTAGTATCTTTGGTACAAAGATGGGGCTCTCAGGCTGGTACACTTAATGTGAAGGTGTGATATCATTAGTGTGTAGGACCGTAGGGGGAGTTACATGTTTGATTGACAGAATGTAGTGTTTGTGACACAGCTGTTGTATGGAATGTTTGTCAGTTAGTTGTTGGCAAGGAGACTCATTTCATTGTCTGAACACTTTGTAAGTCTAATCATGTTTAGCAGAACATCACAATTATTTTCAAAAACTGGATTATAAAGAAGTTCTTGCAAACTTTGTCTGAATCCCCTAATAGCTTCATTTTTATATCAGATTGCATCTCAATGTGGCATTCGGCTCTAGAATACCACTCAATCTACAATTCAAGCTCATGTATTTGTACAGCAGGGTAAAAACAAACATTCCCTGAATACATATCGTTCCCATTCTAATGTCCCTAGCATCACACACTAGCTTTAGGACAAAGGGGTCTGATTGACCATGTCAACAAAATATATTGGCACCATAATGACAAGGTACATCATATAGAGGAGTTCCTGCCAGTAAATGTCTGTCCTCAAACCAAACCCTTGCCAATTATCTAGTCTGGGAACCAATCTATATACTGTAAACGTCAATATTTTTGCGCGATTAATTTTTCGCGCTGAGCGGCTCGAAAACATATTCGCGGGTTCTTAAATTCGCGCTCCGCAGCGGGTTAATACACAGTCGCTGTTTTCATCCAGCGATGCCAGCATACGATAAACGACGTAGCGAGCAACGCGAGTGCGAGTACAAGCACTCAACTATGTAGGCCTAGTACATGTATTTTACTCGATACTAGTACATGTACTGTATCACTTGTAGTCGCGGGGATATAGCACACCTGGCCCAATCGGCCGTGGGCTCGGTGCGTAGAATGCGCATAGAAAATTGCGAAGATATATTCGCGCGATTTTGAATTCGCGCTAGCTGAACGTAGCGCGAAATCCGCGAAAATTAATGTACCGCGAAAATTTCCACGTTTACAGCACTATGACTTTCAAAATTATGGGGATATCATCATTAAGAATTCAACCAAAATGTTACTGTTTTAAGGATAAAGGTATAGAAATTACCCCAATCTGTTTTCAAAATAAGATCAAACCTAGGAAGATCCATAATGATTTTCTTTTTTAAAGCGCACAAACAAAGGGCTAGTAGGTAAATGGCTTCATTTAGAAGCTTCCGTAGGACAAGTTCATTACCCATAAATCTTGCAAAAAGAGTGATTCTCTTTAAATTGATGCTCTCCGAGCAACAGCTGTGCCTGAAAGTCCCTTGTGATGGAAGCACAGCAACATGGGCAGTGCTTGAAAGATGGTGAGCTAACGGGCAGTGGTAGCAAGAAAGGAGGAGGCGGCAAAATGAAGTCTCCAGCTTGAATGTCAAGTGCCTACCTTGCGGGATGCCTCCCACTCCAATCCCTGCTTTCAGTGATTGAAGATGCAAAACGCAATTCTGTCTCGCCAGCAATAGCTGCTTTGGCCGTCATCCAACTCTCTGCTAAGTGTTTTCATGCCCAGTCCCATTTCACTTGTTTTGGTCTTAGCTCCTATATACTCTTCCTTCTTTTCCATCTTCCTCTTCTTCTACGATTACGTCATCCCTCCTTCATCGCTCCATGTTATTTCGCGCAGAGCTGTAACCTGGTTTTGCGGGAAGATATGTATCGGACTAAACAGAAGATGGCATGTTGAGCTCAACTGGCATCGCACAATAATTAAATCTGCATCTTGTATTGACCTACTTGAGTTTCCCCCTTACTGATAATGAATCTATATGAAGCATTGAGTACTCTGGATGCCACCAAAGCAATTTTGATTTGCTCATGCATCAACTGGACATGTCAAACCGTCCAGCTTAATAAACTGGAGTCATGCACTATATCTGGCTTAATATTGGCTTCTAGGTTTGTAATCTGAACTAATCTGATTGTCATGGGATATCATCATTTTTTTGGTTTTTTGAGAGAGGGGGAGGGGGTCTAGCAAATCAGAGCATTGCTCTGACAACAATTTTGGGGGGAACTTGACAACTCCAAAAAACACAAAATATGTCCGTGAGTAGTACTCTAGCTGAGAAATATAGTAACATAATCTTTTTAGTGTTTGAAGTATAGGACATATGTTGGAGAAAAAACTGCAGTATGTCTTCAAGTTGAATCAATCAATTAAAATCAAGTTATTTACAAAAGTGGTAATTGTCAAGAGTCACATATTTGCATACATAAGGCTTTGATCTCCCACTTGCATATCATAACAATTCCACTCAATATCCCTTCAAAAAATTACAGAGAAATTACATTCCCTGCATAAAACAATTCTACAGTTGTAGAGCTATGCCTATGGCCAGGGGAATATTTTAAACAGGGGGGGGGGGGGGGAACTGTCACAGTTCACTGATATACCCCCCCCCCCCCCCCAATTAAGGTCTGCAACATTTGTCATGAACAAGTTAATGGTAGTGTAATGACAATGGCATCATCGCCGAATCAAATTTTACATTCATGTGAATAATAAAACTGCATCCTGAACTCGTTGAAACTTTGAAGTCACATAAATTCATTGTTTGGGTCACATATTCTTTTTCTTTTTTTAGTGTAGTCAGTTTATACACAGAATGAACTGGCATCTTCCTTGCGTTTTGACCGGTGCGAAGTGCATTAGCCATTCAGTATGCCTTGTTAGTAGTGTAATCTAATTTCCAAATATATAATTATCAAAGCAATACTGATGATGTTATAATGTCAGAAAGGGTGACTCTAATTCATGCATCTTTGAAGAACTTTATCAAAAGACTACCCATAGAATAGCTCGATACTCCTACAACACCCTTCCCAGAGACTCAACCCCAAGCACCTTCTGATCTGGAGATTCTCCTGCCCGCAACCCCTAGCAAAGTTGTGCGAAGCACGAAGTTCCTAGGGTTCTAGATGTTCTCTGGTGCAATCTAAGGCTTATTTTTTCAACATACGATAGCAATAAATAAGAAATCCTTTCCACCGGGAGACAAAGAGCCAGGGCGGGAGAAATCAAATCTCCAGCAGGAAAACGGGAGATTTTGCAAAAATGGGTTTTCGGCGGGAGATCTCCCGTCGAAAACAGGAGAGTTGGAGTCTCTGCCTTCCTTCAGACAAGCATTTATTCACTGACTAGTGAGCAAAGATGACTTGTCAAGCAGGGCAGTAATTTCAGGGGGAAAGGAGAGATGGGATAATATTCATATCATTGATCACTACGCCCTATGACAGACCTGAATGTAACTTAGTGACCTGTAGGCCGGCCTATTTGCTTGCACATGAGCCGGCATTTTGCTTGGGTTCACAATTAAGTAACCGACATTCTAATGTATTACAATTACCTGAAAAGTGTGTGATGTACAGTAAATACTGTACTTATAATAAATTTTCTTCCTTCTCTATTTCAGGCTTCTACACTGTAAACTGAAAATGATAACCATGTACTGAGTATCCCAAAACAAATCAAGTAAACTACTAACCCCTCCCCCACCCCAAAAGAAAGAAAATAAGAAAGCCAACTAGCTGATGTTGAGACTTCATTTCAATAGACACAGATTCATCAATGTGACTTTAATTGTGTAAAATGGTAGCAAAACTCCCAGCAGAATTCATCCTTCCACATATTGTTCAATGCTGTAAATACAGTTCTTCTTTCGATTTTCTTTTTTGATATGAGAAACCTCTTATGAAATATGAAACACATAATTCCGAGAGGAATTCAAAGTTTATTTGATGAAAATGGGTTTTGAAATGGCTGAGATATCCAAAACAAAGCAATCCTAATATTAATAAAAAGTGGGACCCACCTAGTTATTAGGATCATTTTGTTTTACTTTGTTTTTGGATATCTCAGCCATTTCAAAACTGATTTTCAGCCATTTCAAAACTGACTTCCATCCAGTAAACTCTGAATTCCTCTTGCATTTCATACAGTGGCTTCTAAGTGTCTCATAAAAAGTTAAAAGCTCAATTCTCACCTCAACCAATACTACAAGTACATCCCTTTAAAGGGTGTGTACAGTTCTGGTCAAGGTCAAGAGATATTCAGAAACCACTCTATGAGATGTCAAAGAGCATGCAGTTCTAAGGGGTATCAAAAGTTTATTTGATGAAAATCGGTTTTGAAATGGCCGAGATATCCACACAAAAAAAGGTGACACAAAGAGATCCTAATAAAGTTGTGGCATGTCGCCTTTTATTATTAGCACTTTTTTTGGATATCTCAGCCATTTGAAAACCAATTTTCATCAAATTAACGTTGAATCCTTCTTAGAATTACATGCTCTTTCATATTTCATAAGAGGCTTTTTATTATTTCACTTAGGAATGTTCAAAACATGAGTCCCTACCTCAACCAGTACTGTACAGTCCCTTTAATCAAATGGTAGCACAACTCCAAGAGGAAATCATCCCTCCACATATTATTTCATGCTGTTTGCACAGTTCTCTGTTTCTTGCTACTTGACCACAACCCTTGTCTACCTTGCCTCTGCATACTGACAGCCCTCAACTGCACAATATTCCTGACCATATTTGGCATTCCACCAAAAAAAAAAAAAAAAAAAAAGAAGCCCAACCTGTGGTTTTAATCATAGCCCACTTATCATTGGACAATCTCTGGATACACCTGTGGCTCAGCGAGTCACCTTTGACCTTTAGAACATAAGCCCTCTCTTTCCGCATGCACAATAGACTGTAGTATGAGAATTACCTTCACTTCTGAGATACTTGTTCACACAATGCAGCTTCTGTTGAATTCTGTATACTGTACATTCTCCCAGTGAAAGTGGTCTGTCTCCGCAGGTGCTTACTGTAGTATATGCCATGTAGAATAGTGAGTCTAAATTTTTGCGAATCGGGACTTCCCAATGATTTCGCGAGTGGTTAAATTCGCAATCGTGGAGTACTGTACTGAACGAAGAATATAGGCCTATACGTGCATCACATTCATATCGGGATCAGAATCATTATTTTCGTGTGTCTTTAATTTCCTGAATAGCACCTGACTCACAAAATTCATGAAAATAAAAACCTCGGGAAATATTCAGTGTTTACAGTAAATGGAAATACAATTGTACCTTAAAAAAAAAAAAAAAAAATGTGGAAATTTCTATAGGATACTTGCTTGCATCAGTCCCCCCCCCCCCCCCCCAATTCAAGTAAACATTGCAGCGTGAAGAAAAGAACTTCACAAATTTGGTGGCACATTCAGAATTATGTAACAAAGTTTTCTGTTTGTCAATGAGTGTAGCAGATATATATAAGCATAACACACATAAATTATCTTTGAATCTACTGTAAATGGATTTCACATTCATTCACTTTTTTCCCCTTCAGTGGCCATTTTCTGGCCTTGAGGTAGGTGGGTGCAACGGCTCGAGTTCTTGCAGAAGTAATGATTTACTGAGTATTTCATACCAGTTTTATCGGGACTATATAGTGAATACTTGCAATAAGTATTTCCATTTGAAAAAGAAATTGATATGTCCTAACCGCTTGATATGAGTTGACAGCAATTTATTTAGCAATTCTTTGGCTAAATGTAATTTTCATACCCCGGACAATTTGAAGAAAAAAAAAAAAAGAACTGATACTATGTCTAACTTAGTGCACAATTTTAATACCACAGACAGGTAAAGACATATTCAGAAGAATAGAAATGACATCATTCACTCATACAATGTACATACATTTTAAGTATTCTAATGTTTCACATTCTGATGTAAGCACAAACACTGTCTGTTTAATTTTGTATACACCAGAGGAAAAAAAAAAAATTTTTTTAAGTATTAACACTGTGATAAAACTACCTAAGATATGATGATACATGTCGAAGTATCCTTATCTTTTCAGTCTACAGATACCATGACATTGTGACACACACATGTGATTAAAGATCACTAGATAAACAATCTTCAGAAAGTGCATCTAATTGTTTCCACAAACATCTTTCTAGGTACAAATTGTACATTGAATCGTACTTGGCATTTGGTAAAGTATTATTGTTTATTTGCTGTAATGAATGTCCACTGAAGAAAAAAAAACTACAAAAAAAAATCCAACTAAAACACTCATCTGGATATGAAATGAAACAATTAATATGAAGGTTCACTGTCAGTCATCATCATTTCACTTACAACTTGTTTAATGTATGACCTTTCATTCACAGTACCCTAAAGTATTGGCAGTTCCAACCTTCATATTCATTATATACACACATAGAGACACAGACACAGACAGACAGACAGACAGACAGACAGTCAGACAGACAGACAGTCAGACAGACACACACAGAGGTGTGCATAAATGCAGAGCACACTGCAAACTACTGTACTGATATGCCACATTTGGACAGGAATCGTGTTTGTGGTAGAGAATTTTCGGATTGACTTCCCTCAGGTGGCAAAATACATTCAGCTTTTTAAATCATGTGAATCGATCGATCACTGATTTCCCTGTCACAAATATGAATTTTAATAAGATGACCAGATATTTCCCCACTTTTGTTGCTGTTCTAGGCACTTCCGCCTACCAGACATCCTGAAGTCCTACTGAGGCCTTGACACATTTCCTACAAATGCTTCCTTACAGGGGAAGGTCATATTCTAAAACAATACACCTCTCTACTGTATTCCTTGAAATCTAAGCTTTCAATATTGCTGCCAGATACCAAGTTAAATCAAGAAAAAAAAATCACCATTTTAACTACTTTTACAGATCACGGATACTATAGGCCTACACTCTACATGCATATCTTTTCCCTCGAATGATATCCTAACCGATTCTATCTGTATTTCTATATCCATGGATCCAACAGGTATACCATGTATATTGTGTACATGATGTATAACTTAACAGGGAAAATCAGAGAAAATGGGAAGAATGCACTAAATGCTCCTAGCACATATGTGTAATGCAGGCCCTATACAGTATGCAGGCATATAATACATGCTGTAAAACAGCATGTAGGCACCCTACATGTTTGTCTGTTCTCCTTTGCAGTAGTGAGCGGACAGATTTACAAACAATAAGCTAAAGCTAAATCAATTCATCATTTGTATTTATTGAGGCACCACTGATGTATTCCACCCCTCCCCCTCCCTTGCTTTTAAAAATCAGCACAGTAGAGCATGAGCACCTGGGGCTGTGTTTGAGTATAAATCTATGTAGTTTAATGTTCTTTTCTTTTCTTTTTCCATTTGCACATGGAGCAAACTCCACCGCTGCATGGGGATTTATATCAATGGATTATTTCAAGTGTTCAAAAACAACCTGCCGATCTTTCCTTTTCACATGGGTTATTATTACCACACCACTCTGCGGCTTTCATTACTTGGAAATCTAATGGCTGCCTTGTCAATACAGTCATATTCTTCTCCACTGGAATGAAAGCAATTGCAGGGTGAAAGCTGTTTGTTAATACAAGGATATTTCATGCATACTTGTACATCATTTTGTGGAAAAAACAAGTCAGTGTTTAAAAAAAGCACTATATATAATTGGTTGCACGCATAATTCACTCTTTAGCAACTGGATCATTGTGTTTAATGTAGAAGAAAAATACAATTTAATCATGCTTTTACAGCCATATTTGTTACTGAGTGAAAAGCTCCTGAACAAATGTAATCAAGACTATCACAACCACCTCTATCATAGTGAAATATAACATGTTCATTATTCGGCTCGTTTTGGTTTAGCTTTCTGTGCACACATGTTCAAATATTATCTTTCATAGAATGAAGAAAGAGAAGCAATTTAAAGTAGAAATGGATGATCTCTCATTATGTAGGGCCTTCCTAATCTTTGAATTTGGCAGATGCCGATGCAGGGCAGAAATGAATTACTTTTCGGGGCGAGTGAATAGAGAGAATACAACGTACGGATGACTTCTTTCAATGCTGATGATATTTCGCACACAGACAATGAAATGATTTTATCTTTGAGCAGAACAATCTCCCCTCCCCTATTATGCTGGCCTGTGCGGTAGTTTATTACATTCCATGCTAGCAGTGCTCACCTAACTGCGAGAGATAAATACATATTTTAAAACAGAGCCATGTATTATGAAACAAATAAATTGAGAACAAATCAACAATTGATATAAAGATATGAATGAACAAAATACAAAAATTTGATAAAAATTTATCATATAAACCTGCATATACACAAATTCATATCTGCGTGATTCATATTGTAGAACAGGTATATAGGTCCTAATGGTCATCTAGATATACTTGTAAAGCATCCCAAAGGATGAACCAAACAAAATGGGCCATCTGATAATATACATGTACATAACGAGGGCATCATATTGTTTAACTTCATGAGTAATGATGAGGCACGCAGTGGGTGGCAACAATTTGAGCCTTGTTTCATTACCCTACATAAAATCACTGCAACATACAGTCATCATGGCAACAACTCTAAAGTGCTCACAGTTGATGGGATTGTCGCTAGGTGATTACCATGGCAACTGCAATTACTCTAGGTTGTACATGTTGCAAAGATGTTTACGAAACTGAGCCGAAATCTTGTGTAAGCCTCCACGTTTTACTGCACGCTTGGCTGGCACACGGCAGCACTCACAATCTCCTAGTGCTCCTTATAGTCACGCTGCTGAGCCCCATTCCCCTTTCCATGTCCTGTCGTGACATTTCACACGACCTGCCATAACTCTTTGGGGAATGCCACACATTACACTTGCACTTGGCACCTTTTACTGCATGTAGTAAGTATGCAGGGTGTTGTTGTTCCACTACAGCCTACAGTAAACCACCTCCCCCCCCCCCCCCACACACACACACCATAATGATACCTGCCAACACAATTACAATGTATTTTGTGGCATAAAAACTCTGCAAACTGAACATATTATGATTGAATCTAGTGTGTTAAACATCTCAAGGAAGTCTAAATCGCTATTTCTGTGGAAGATTTGCAAAGCTGATCAAAAGAGGCCATTTTCACTCATTTTCAAACATACAAAAAAAAATGCAGTTCTGCCTCAGCAGAAGACACAAGTTTCTGATACCTTTGCTCTGTACTATACTGCTTCATAATCTCTAAAATCTTCATAAACAAATATGATTATGGGTATTCTTTTTTTTTTAAATCAGAGCAGCCATGTTTTTGTTGTCGCTATTGTTGCAACGTCTATCAAAAGAGACAGGGCATTGGTGTAGCTTTTGGACATTCTCATCTGCGTACAATTTAGAGCAGCACATTGCTCGTCAAAGCTTTCCTGGAGACCTTCGCCTGCAGAGTACATTAGCGATCACTGACTGATCATCAGCATTTACTAATACGAGGCATTGCAGATTGATCGTCATAATTGCTGGTCCAGTGCGGAGCTTGCTACCATGACATAGCTGTAAGAAATGGTTAACAATTTGCACGAACTACAGATTAGCTTTACCGAAACCTGCCGTGGGTATTTTGTGAAGTGAAAATTGAATGGATATCAGTCAGTCCGCAGCATCCGATAATTCGCTCGTATCTATTCAACTTGTATGCAAGCCTGCTCGAGGCTTGCATACGTAATGAGCTGCGGAAGGGGATTTTGTCCTTGGGCTTTCGGCAACAAAAATACACCTTATATTCACAAATTTGGTATCAAATTCAAGGAAAATATGTAAGCTATCGTCACATGTCACTCAAATTATTGTAAATGAAAAACATCATAGCGTAATTTCAGCTTGAAAAATGATGAAAAAAGTAATTTGTGTAGTACACGTTCAAGATGTCAAAAGAATACCAAATTCACCTTGCGTCTCAATGAAAATGCATTATTTGGTAGTCCATCACTTAATCTTTATATCTATGTACGTAAATATCTTGACAATTTGTTGCTTAATCTGGTCAGGAACCAGTAAAATATACATCGATGTCAGTGCTGGTCAGCTTGAAACCGTGCAATCTCAAGAGTAAGCTCTCTCATTGGACAGCGCTTGCATTCAGCGCTTGCATTACGTCATTATGCTGCTACGGTTTCATGCCACGTGTATATGGATGCATCGCGCATGCTTGCATACAGGCACGCGTGTAGTTCAAGCCAAGTTCAAGCGTTGAATGCAAGCACTGTCTAATGAGAGAGCTCTTTCGCGCCACTGTACACTTTGTGTGGTGCATACCTCCGGCTTAAGAGTGAATCTTACAGACATTTCAAAACGGAAAAACTAGTATAAATCATGCTTGCGTCTCCTTGACTCAAATATATGAGCATCTAAGTTTCCTCTCTACGAAAAAGCCAAAATCAGAAACAACAGTTTCTTAATCCGGTCAGGAACCAAAAACGAACTTTAGACGACAAAATCTTCTGTGAAAAGCAGGTAAAATTTACACAAATTCAACTGATTATATCACCATGATAAGAACCGCTATTATACGCAAATTTGGTATCAAAATAACGATCAAAGTCTGGAGAACAATTTACTGTGACTTGTAGCCATGATGAATGTATACTGAGTGGCTACACTGTGAAAACCATAGCCCTGTCAAACTCTCGCAAAATCTCGCACGTACGAGACACCTTTCGAACGCAAAGATCGTCAACGAGAGTGCTTAATAAATCTTGCCGGATCGGCTCATTAGCATACGTGCTGCGGTCTGACTGATATGGAATGGAGACTAGAGGCCAACGGGGCCAGATAGACATGGATGTGGTGGATTGGTATGTGCCAGGTCATGACCCCTTCCATCAGCACCACTCTGTGCCACCTGAGTCACATCTGTGCTGGCAGGTCATGGTGGATCCCTGCAGCTTCACAGTCATCAGGCTACCAAAAACAGAACAGACCAACTGAAAAGAAAATCCAAAGGATCGACAATACACTGTACATCATCCTCCTTTGACATTTGAACATCCTAATACTACACAACAGTTTTCCACTCTCTCTTTCTCTCTCTCTCTCTCTTGAACACTGACGACAAAAGTGAATTCCTTCCATAAGGCAGGCCTTCCCTACATCTTGAATGTTGAGTTCAAAGGTAATCCACTCTCTGTCTACATCAGTTTGAGGCAGCTGCATTCATTTATAAATGCAGCATGAAAGAAAATGGCATTTATCATTTAGTCTCGCTCTTCCTCAATATGATTTACAAGAGAACACGGTACTCTAAGTCGACAACCTTGTAATACTTCACAAAAGAGCAATTGCTGTTTTTAAAACATCAACGACCACATCAACAGGTCATAGGCCTCCAAGAAATGTTGCTACATACCCATCTAACAGCTGTTGTGCATAGATATAATAGCAAGTAAAATTGGAATGGAACCTGCTAGTTTGCAGTTTTAGGGCTACTGCCTAGTTTACCTCAACAAAAAAAAAAGGGGCCGTGTATACAGTAATATGTATGATCTTACCAGGGTTCGAAATTGGCGATGGTCCGCTGGCCATTGGCCACCCAAAATCATGTCGGACTAGCTAAAAATCATAAAATTCTGAAGTAACTAGTCCGTCTGGCTAGCCAAAATATTGCTTCAGTGTCAAAATTGATTCTAAGTAGTCCGCCTGGCTAGTTAAAAAAAGTTAAGTGCGACCCCTGCTTACCCCCTTTAAAATCACAAGAAATGAGCTACACATTATTGTAGAAACATCATAGCATCATATCTTGAACACAAGATCAAGTCAAAAAGCTCCACTGTCTTGTACCGAGGCTAACATGAAGTGAAGCATGGGTGTGTACGTGTGCTCCTATGGAGATTGTGGACCCTAAAATAGTCAACTTCGATCAATCTTTGGCACATCAATGGGGAAGAGAAAACTCATAATGCATTATACGAGGACCTGCAGAAAGCTCCATAAATATCGATAAAAACATTGTTCATGGCTAAAAAAAAAGGAAGAATCTATAGAAAGA
Source organism: Diadema antillarum (assembly GCF_040938485.1). Taxonomy (NCBI): domain Eukaryota; kingdom Metazoa; phylum Echinodermata; class Echinoidea; order Diadematoida; family Diadematidae; genus Diadema; species Diadema antillarum. The sequence continues at coordinate 66,403 of NW_027271333.1, forward strand.
AAGGTTTTAATCAATCGTGAATGATTCTGCAATGACGGGGTAAGGGCGTCATTGATGCATTCTCCATTGTCACGAACAGCCAGAGCTCCTGAGGATGCAAAACAAGTCTTGATGAGAGAGAGGGAGAGACCTTTGCTTTTCTTTCTTATATCTCATGAATCCTCCCACAAAGAAGACCTACCTCCCGTCCACCGAGTCAAGGTTATTGCGTCAATGATCCCTATTTCAAGTGCATCCACACTGGGGCATGTAGGGCTTTCTGTACACCAGAAGGAGACAAACAAGACTGGTAACAATGGCAACAGAGCACATATCACAGTGATTCTGAAGCCGCCCAGCTGGCTTCCCTCTCCTAATGAGAAATTATAATAGCAGCCCCTTGCACGCTATTTTGTTGTTGTCGTTTTTGTCGTTGATTACTAGTACCAGGAAGTCTTCATAAATATTTGCTACATCCAACACGAGGCAGTTTGTGTCTGAACAACAACAACAACAACAACAGTCAGATATATTGAGACAGACTGGATATTGCACCATGTCATGGGCAGAGGTTGCATGATGGTGGAATATATTCTCTTAATTTTATCAGAATCAAATCGTTGTGCCATTTCTCCATTTCACATCCCTTCCCATATCCTGTAATATGAATCATTCATTGTCAAAAACACTTTTATATTAAAGCATACTTTTCTTAAACTGGGCATATCAACATAGCAGCAAAGGTTAATATAGTTTATAGCCCTAATACAAGTACAAAGAATAATTATGTTCACATAAAACAGGGAGGTGGAAAGACTGTACCTCCCTGCATAAAACAACCAAACAATTAGATCCTCCTACTGCTCTCAATTCTACTAAATGCTGATGAATGTGATGAAATGGTGATGATTATGATGGAGATAATCGTGATCATCATCAAACAGGGAGAAAAAGAAAGAAAAAATTCCGATAATGCATACCTTCAAGCATACTGATTATATGTAAAACGTGATTACCAGGTACGCAATGAAATACATTGCATCTGAAATGGTGCCATATGTACAATTGTATACATGTGGCCTCAAATCAGTGCTTTCAAATTCTGGTGGGGTTATATTCCAGTATGATTACCCTTGGGCGATACTCTGTACCATTTGCATGAAAAATACATATGTTTTATGAATGTGCGAGGAGGCCTAAAAATTTGCAGCATGGCACATATAGAAACAGAAAGCAATGGCAAGTTTGCATTCAAAATTAGTCACAACCCAGAATACAGTATAAGAGTCTGAAATAACGGGGTAGTTTCTTCATGATGAAGAGCTTTCGAGGTGTGTACTTCTTATTGGATTCGGCCCCACACAATGAACTGATTTGTTACAGCAAGTTGGAGATGCACAACTGCAAAGTCATCATCAATGTTTTACACAGTTACTGCCATATTACATCAGACAAATATAACATCAAAACAGACTGAGAATCATGCGTTATTCTTGGCATCTAATGAACCTCGCAAGTCATCCCTAAAACACAGGGATGGAGAGTTAAGAGCGTACATGTACATTTCTCTTTAGGCATTGGCTTACGGTGGGTACAAATATGGAAGGGACGACTGGCTGTTTGTTCTGCTCTCTCCCACAATAGGAGGGAGGCCCATGGAGATCGCCATGGAGATGTTTCCTGCATAGCTGGCAGCAAGGGGGGATGGGGTCTCATTTCATGCACAAACAGGTGCGCTCCCTAGGGTTCTAGTCAATTTCTTGGAAGAAAAAAAATACTGACATTTCTGGCAACCAGCAATCCATGTCCCCCCCCCCCCCCTTCAAAAAAAAAAAAAAAAAAAAAAGGAAAAAGGAGAAGAAGAAAAACATCCCCAGCAGCCATGTTGGTTTCAGAATTGTTGCTGGCTTTCACCATATTACTGCATCACTGCTGAGACACATTGGATGTCCAGAGGCAAACTGACAAATTAGAAAAGTAAAAATCCAAACAAGCACCTACTGCACCAAACCACAAGAATGTGGTTTTGGAGCTTGATGGGTCAAACCTGTGGAACCTCAGCTTCTATTCATATAAAACTTATAAGAATCCTTTCATACAAGCCTTATGGACAATGAAATGGCAAGTGAGTCATTGAATGTACAATAGCCTATGTGTAAACATTGCTCACATACCACTCTTAGTTGTTTGCATCAAATGTCCCTTTGCATATTTCAAACTTTTTCAGACAGGTGCTTGTATTTTTTTCTTCCAACTACACCCAGTAATCTCAAGATATGTCAACAATGCACTGTTACCAAATGACTTCTGAAACAGAGGAAGTCCTTACTTCCATGGTATTCAGAGTACATGTATTTTAATGACCTACCTATATTAAGTTCATTGATGCACTGCTCTATTAGCATTGATATGCTCACTTGACCTGCAGTTTGACCCAAATTTCCATCCATTGGTGTTGAAAAAAAAAATGTGAACTTGATGTTAACTTTTGAACTTATTTTAAAAGGTAAAAAATCATACCAAGGACAATGTCTGGAATGGAAGGTCATGATTGCACTTCTTCTTTTAATATGAAATTTATCATATGGAGAATGTAAATGAAAAAAAATTAAAATCTTCATTAATTTGAGATATGAGATTGAATCTGCTGAAAAAAACCCCAACAAAGTAGGGCCTAAATGATTTTGATATAGGCCTACATGGTCATTCAAAAGGTATCTTCAAAAATATTTCTAGTTATGTAATGAGTGCAGTATCGTTGAAAATGATTTTAACTCTCTCTATTCGATGATGACCTTACTTTAAAAAAAAATTAACATGGCATTTATAATCTATTTTTGCATTCAAACTCCCATCTTGTTATATAAATGTGACTACAGCAGGAACTATTTTCATTTATTTTCATTATTATTTTCATTTGTGAATATCCCTTTTGACTCGACTTTCATCAGGTCTACCAACGAATTATTGATGAAAACAGTTGAAAAATGATTACAGGTAATATGACCTTTCACTGCAGGGAATAATTTTCCTGGTATTGCATTGGCGTATGTCATGAATTCTTATACCACTGCTACACAAATTGTCTTTGTCTAGCAGTTTTCTTCCATAGAAGTGTACAGGATGCCATTGTCATATATCATTCACCAGCTGAACTTGCTTAAAGGGACCGTACAGTTTTGGCTGAGACCTAATTTCAGGTTTCTAACATTTTTTTGTTGAAATAATGAGAAACCTCTTATGAAATATGAAAGAGCATGTAATTTTTTGAGGAATTCAACGTTTATTTGATGAAAATTGGTTTTGAAATGGCTGAGATATCCAAAAAAAGAGCGATTCTGATAAAGTGTGGGACCCACACTTTATTACGATCGCTTTGTTTTACATTGTTTTTTGATGTTTCATTTATTCCAAACCCAATTTTCATCAAATAAACTTTGAATTCCTCTTAAAATGGTATGCTCTGTACTATATCATATATATAAGTGTTTTCTTGGTATCTCGCAAAAAGTTAAAAGCCCAATTCTCATCTCCACCAATACTGTACTATCCCTTTAAATTGAATTTGAGCAGGAAAATTATTCCCTGCATTGTGTCAAATCTGACAAAACAGGGATGAAACTTCAGGATCATTCCTTTTGTCATTCTACTGGTTCTATGGCCTTTGTACACAGAGACTACTGACATATCTTTTTAGGGTTACTTGAAAGACAATATACTACATAGTGTATCTTGTTCTCCAAGACAGCCTTATAGCAATTCTCCAAGGTTTGCCTTCACACAATATAAGCGTAACATACTATTCTCACATGTCAATAGAGCACATTCTGCACTGAATAGCCTGGTTTTATACAATACATTATGCACAGGTACAATATAGGCCTATGCACATACACTCGTAGCTGAGTATTCTGTAAACATTGAATTTTCAAGCCAGTTCTCAATAAGTTAGACAACGGAAGAGGGAAATGAATTGTTTTACGTGCAAATAAGATGTCTTTGGCATGTTTCATTAAATCCAAATTCCTTCGTACAAACTGTTAACAAACAAGGTCATTTATTCATAAACTTTGGGCCATAGACTTGTGTTTACACTGGAGAACAAGTGTAAGTAAATACCAAAACTGTTCTGTCAATATGCACCCACTCATGAACACACACACACACACACACACACACACACACACACACACACACACACACACACACACACACACAAACATACAGTGACTAAGAAGCCGAGACATACAGCATCATAACCTACCAAAATACCACAATACATCCCACCCTCATAGATCAATGACAAACTGCATATTTCAAAATGTCAATAACACGCCTCCTTTCCTATGCACACAACAAAGGCTGCAAGTGTAAATGTTCTCAAAGGGAAATTATTGACTTTTCGTCAGAATTGCCAGAGTAACTCAGGGTCAAAAAAAAAAAAAAAAATGTCATAGGCAAATGTCAAAAGAAAAGAAAAGATACTTATTGGACTAATACAAGGAACTAATGAAAAGGAGAGAAAGAGAATGGGGTTGGGGAAGGAGAATAAATTCATTGGAGCCCGCTGAGTCATAGGCATATGCTGGCGGTCTATCTTGGCCAGGCGGTGCCCCCTGGGATAGGCAGACAGAAAACAATACAATGCTAAAGCTGGTTTCTCTATTTCAGGACTCTCAATCACTGTCCTTTTTTTTCCATGGTCTTCTCCCATCGCAGAGATCTATCTCCGTCAGCAGCAGTACACTATGAATGATTAATGAAATGTGGTTACAGTTTTACGAAATATAGGTGCCTTCATTTCATGCTTCGCTTCTCAGCTTTCCACCGAGAGTGTCCCATGAAGATGCCGATAATATTCAAGTTTCAAACAACATGAAATGGATGGCAATGAAATTTAGATGCTTGTTGGTAACTGGTGGACTTATCTGTTGGTGCATCATGCACTGGATTCAATAACTTTCTCAGTGTCCCTCCCTGATACTGACATGAACAGAGTTTATGAAGGAAAAAAAAGAATAACAATCATTATCAAAGCACTGTAAGAATCAAAAGTACTGATCTACATAATGTAGCTAGTTTTAGGATACCTCACCTTTACACCTGTATTTCAATTTATCATACAGTGTATAATGAGAACCTTTCCTTTTAGGAAATGAGTAATTACTGAGTGTAGCACCAGTGTACAGAACTCTATATCACATCATATCACAGTGGATTCAACAATCAGATTTGTCACAGAAGTTGGGATTGTGGCATTACTTGCATAAAAATCCTAAGATTTTATAAGTGAAATGTTTCTACAGCTGTATTCACATGTTAGGTTTTAAAAGGTACACTTTGCTGTTAAATCTGTTCTCATAGACAACAACATACTATGATACTGCACATCTTAGACAGTCATAAAAGTTTATATTCAAGATCACACAAACAAATAAGACTCCTCTTATCTTTATGAAAGAGATAATGCAAAAACATCCTACATGGAGTACAATGTACGCAATTATCAATTCAGGGTCTCAATCAGATGCCATCATGGATGACTTCCTGTAACAGGCAGTTGGTACTTCCTTGTATTTGCCAAATTTTTGCTAATTCCAGACCTCCCAAACTTTCTGACTGAAAAATAGGGATGATTTGGCTCAAAAGTAGGAAAGATATTTGAAAGCAGTTTCCAGAGGATTATGTACATGTATAGTAAAATTATCAAGAAAAATAGGAAACTCCTGTTGAAACAAGAGCTGGGAATGGCCAAAATTCAGATTCTTTCCTCCAAATTCAGTATGGTTGGGAGGTCTGTAATTCTCCAAGTCCAATGATCAGATTACTTCACCAGACATTGTCTGCACAATTCTATCTGTGAGATTAACTCTCAGTCACATTTTGTGCCAGATTCAGTCAAACAGTATCGTATAGCAAAATGTGATTCATATTGTATACAAGCCCCAGTTTAGAGGGATTTTGTTTTTCTAATATTTCTTGAGTGACATGTCGTTCTAACACATATGATGCCAAATATGTTATGTCCGATTAATGCTTGCACCAAAACTTTGTCAAATTGTGACAAGAGAAAAGAGCATGAAGGGAAATAAGTGAAGGAGACATCACGGAAGGTCTATCCTGCTGTGATCATGGCTACACTGAAAACTTCAGAGATCCCTCCCTATAAATGTATCCAGGATGTTTATCATTGTGAGTACCATACTGGAACAGCAACCCATGGCTGACTAATGGATTAAAGAAAAAAAAAACAGCCAAAAAAAAAAAAAAGGATTAAAATAAGGAGAGACAAAGTATTCATTGACACTGCCTCCAAACATTGACCTTCATGCATGTTGTTCCTTGTGTCCATGCAGAAGTTTTACATGTACACATTTTGAGTCACAGACCTGCAAGCTATTCTGTACTGAAACTGTGTTCTTTCTTCATCAACCATTTATGACCACTTTGGTGAATTTCTGCAAGACTGAGTGGACACAAAGACAATATTTCCATGACGACTGAATCATCACAGAACCTCGGGTTGATTTCTGAAAGCAATGAAGGACGATGGGAAATCACATTTCCGTTTTCCCATTGTGATCGAAACTTCACAATTTAGAAATATCACCTGCCACAGAATGGGGCTGCATCAAATGCCAAAATTGCCAGGATGCTGGTTTTCAAAAGCAGGAATGATGCATACATACTGGTACAATTTTAGGCAATGAAGGTTGATTTATACAAATTTGTGAACAACAATAACATATTCTATGGTTAGATACAGTCTTTACTTCTTGGCGCAATTTGCACAAATATGCAAAACGGATCTTTGAAAAAAATAACATAAGATAAAGAAAGCTTATATTTATAAGTAAGTTCATTATCTTAGCACATCTATCTACAATTTGTAGTATCATATCAATGGACTGTTTGCATGAATTAGAGACTATAAATGCATCACATCTGTAATCAGCTTTTGAAGATTTGACCCTCTGAGTTTGACAGTAAAATTTCTTCAAAAGTTATACAGAGTTCAGTGAAATAAAACTTTATCCACACAATGGGAAATGCTCACATGATTTTCCAGTTACAAGTCATGTTGACCACATTTAAAGGTCCAGTTTACCTTGGGAGCAGTGATTCAAAAAAAAAATGTTCGAGTAGGTAAGTTGTAATGATCATAAAACATCCTGCCATGTAAAAATTTCGCAATGAAATCTAAAATAAAATGAGATGTCACTATTTTTCTCAATAAACCATAAATGTAGATGGTTTAGTCTGGACACATGTTATTCTAACTATTGTTCACATTTTGTTATATTAAACAATAATTAACATTAACTACATACTGTATACAGGTTCAAATTTTTACACTGGTTGTCTCTATCCCTAACTCTCATTTTGAAGCACTGAAGCTGGGTTTTCGATTCATCTGCAAAGGGTAAATTATGCCTTTAAACCCTCTTCACAAAATGTATGATAAAACCTGTTTATTAAACCTGAACACATGATGACTTTCTCTGTTGAGAACTAGTTCTCAGAGTTTTATCACCAGTATATGGCTAGTGCCTTTCTAGCCCTCAACCAATGACAATGCAATAATTTGATCTATAATGTCATATCATCATGCTCTTGAATTATACGGAAAATATACTTTCCCTTAACTGTCAATGCCTCAACATACACTCTGTAACTTGAAATTCTTATGAATCCTTTATCTATGAAAGTAATCACTCCTTGGCACAAGGAAATATGGAATGGCTCCAAATGGCTTTGCCACATGGACAGGAACACACCATAGTAGCACCACAAGGACGCACACACAAAAAAAAAAGTATGATGGTAATGACCATATTTACAGCCACATGAAGCTTCTTCACATCGAAATCCAATTATCACATTGAAAATAGAAGTCTGTTTCTCTGTATCATCCTCTGTCCTGAGGCAAGGAAAAAATGAAAAAATGAAATGATCCTCCATGCATCTTTGTGCCTCATAGGATAAAAAGCAAGGGATTGTGTGGCACAATGGGTCAAAAATTGCAGTGTATGAGTAAGCAAAATTCCCAGTGCCATCAATTTGGAAAATAAGGTACAGCTGCGCATGTACAATATGAAATTGTGTGTAAGTGTCATTCCTCAAATTAGATGACTATTGGATTAATACATAAGCTTGCAGTCATAATTTTGCTATATTCCAATTAAATGTACCCGTAGTCATTTTGGAACCCATATTGATATGCTCGTAGATAACAAGGCAAATATGGTCTTCGATCTCTCAAATTATGCGTTTGAGAAACTCTGACATCACACATTGTACGTACATCTGTCCTAGCAAAACATACGTGTAGTCAAGAGAGCTGCCAAGCTAGTACAAAAACCCAAGTCAGTGTGTGGGAATAAGATGTTCTGATATCAATAAATCTAGTGTTGCATCTAATGAGATCATGACTTTCAGGTTTGTTTGCATCATGCCAATTTTTTTTGTGTGTGTGACAAAAAACAAGCAAAAACTCTGACTTATTCGACTGACAAATGTGAGGAAAGATCAGTGTTTACATGACTGCAAAGAAGCCCACTTTCAGAGTCATCAAATTTTGAATTAAAGCGCATCAAAACTTAGTCATCATGTCTTATCAAAGTGTGCATGTACTATTACGCATACAACATCCCAGTCTTTGTTATTTGTTTTTGCGATAAGAAGTACAATGTTATCTAATCTCGACTCTCAAACGTAGGCCTCACCTGCAAACTAGTCATTCACTTTGAGGAGATGCTGATTTGTGATGGCAGTCAAAGTGAGCCCTCTTTTGGCATTACCCATGGAATATTATGGTGACCTTTGCCATCACAACACTGGCATTCACGACTGTACAATTTTAGACTGAGAGGGAGACATTCTTCATCTACCTAGTATTTGGAGGGAAATTTCCATAAAGCACGAAGCTGAATTTCTCCCCTTTTCTTGTCAATAATTTCATACACGTCATTTTACAAGTACTACAAGTGTAGGCTAAATATTAGAATAACAACAATCTCTGCCATGAACAGAGGGGCATTACTAGTTAATTACCTTTCTTTCTCTAATTCATGCTATAGTCCAAATGTTTCATTCTATTGGAAATTCATTGGTGGGAAAAATTCAATTCCAACAGTCTGTTTTTTGTTTTTTTTTTTGTTTTTTTTTTGTTTGTTTTTTTACCGTAAGTTTTTGTAAAGAATATCACATGTATCACACATTCTATAAACTTGAGCAATTATCAAAAATGGGAAAACCTTATGAAAATGTATTATTTTGAACTTTATCTCTATTTCAGATACAAACAACTCAACACCATGTTCAAGAAATGCCTGGTAGAATGAAATATTAAGATACATAATAAATGCTTGAAGTTTCATATGTACAACACATGCACTGGACTTTAACATATCGAGGACAAGCTGATTTTGTTATTGATAACATGTATTTCCCAAAGACATCTGCCCATGGCACTAGTCTTCAATTGGTTACATATAATGATGGAAGGAAGGGATTTGTGAAGATTCACATTTCAATAAATACTACATACTTGGAAGCAACCACTAGTATGCAAATGACACCAAACGGTGTAGCTGCCAATGAGAAAATGACTCACATTAATCTCTTTAATCGGTTTGCACCTGAATAAAAATCATTGCTTTGATTTATTGGCTGTAAGATGGCAAAACGTATATAAAAAAATTCAGGGAAATTGACTTAGTCAAATATTTAAATTTGTTTCAGTGTAATCTAAACTCTGAAACAAATCTTGAAATCAGAACGCTTTCCTGTTTTTAGCTATGATGCCTCCTCCTAGTGGGAAATGTTATCATGTTGTTGGCAAAACAACGTAAGCAGCAATACGCTTGCCCCTTCTCAACACTCCTCTGTCATGAACTTGGCAAAACAATACATCTACTTGCAATATGTTGTTTTGTTATCAACATGTTTATGCAGTACAATAATGGGCTGCATGGCCTTCATTTACAGGCGCCATTGATCGAGACTTACATTGTTTTGCTGTAGCAATAGCTTGGTCAGGTGTATGCAGTATTAAAAACAATGACTGTTTTGATTTATAAAATGTATATTGTTCCAAAAATAAAGGGTCTGGTGAAATTAATTTGCATTCAATATATGTAACTGATACTGTTGGTCCTCTTAGAGTAGGATGCGAAACATTAAAAAGAGATGTACATTTGGAAAACTTTAAACTCAATTTACTGGAAACGAGGATAATGTTGATACGTTGTTTTGCCATCTCGTGTATGCCATACACGTTCAGCAATGAACACTGTATAACATTTTCCTCTCAAACTTACTCGTTGCTAGGTCATTGCAACATCAGAAGTTGGTACAGTGTATGTATTATATAAAGAGATTTAAAAGAGTTTTCCTTTTTATTTCATGTCCACTAAGGAAATTGATTTGAAATTTGCATGTAGACTGTAGGTCATAATATTATCATTGTACATATCTAATGCGTAAATGTGGTTGCTACAGTGTACTCTTATTGCCGTTGTGTAAAAAGTAAAATGTGTTTCAACCATTGCAATGCCCAAACTTTCTTGCCTTGGATCCAATTTTGACAAAGCTGTATCACGATACACACTGTACAGTATTTTGCATTCCATTCTACCGTAGCTACTGTACATGTACATTATAGACTACAGCCAGCCTGCAAATGGAACTTAATCACACTTTAATTGTACACTTGCCGCAGCACTTAACACAGACCAAGATAATGAATATTGGGTAAATTACAGAATACCGGCAGCCAATCACCGAGAGCGCAAATCGCTCTGAAAAGAGCGTAATTACACTTGCCGATAGCAACCATTAAAATATCAATCCGATCTGTGATACGGTTCGTGATTCGGCTGTCGACGATTGCATTTGTTTACGTGTGTTTTCCTTGCTCTGTGCGATGAGAAGTGTGGTATTCATACGTTGTTTACGGGGGTTTCAGGGGTGTCCCCTGATAGCGATAAAAATGTAGTTCTAGATCCTGACGATGCTAGTCTAGACTACCCGTTAAAATTACGATGTATACTCAAGTTTTTAGGAGTTGAGGATAGTCCGTATCAGTGTAGACAACAAGGAAACTATAGAAATTTAGGTGAGACTACAAAGCAATCACTTACTGTATACGCTATATATTTCGCGGGGGTTTTATTTTCGCGAATTTCGCGAGTCGGGAGCTATTCGCGAAATTAACAACACGCGAAAATATTACCTTCCAAAATGAATCCCTTGCCTTGATGATACGTACATTTCAGTACTAGTATAGCTATGTCACGGCTTACCGAACAGACCATACTGGCTAAGCTTGTTTACGCAGGTCCACTTCTACTGTACTTACGAGGAATACTGTAGAGAGCCAATCCATTATCGCAAGGGGACCACTCGTCAGAAATCTAGCGCGATGGACTTAACTACTTCAAAAATGTTGAATTCTAACTTACTAGTTCACAGAGTTTGGTAAGTTTTTTTCATGCAGTGTATAACTAGTATCATTCTTATTTGCTAGTACGTTGAAAATTCACTTTCTTTGCAACTTCATATTTTCTCTGGTCCCCCAATCACGAATTTAACCACTCGCGAAAATGTGTGACAGCGGCAATTCGCGAAAATTTATGTACGCGAAAATCATAGCGTATACAGTATCTAATTGCTGGTGCTAGCTTACGGTAGAGCTTACGCACTGTGTGGGTGTGCTTGACAGCCCACCATGTTGACTCTATGCAGTCGTACAACAGTAACGCACAACAGCTCATGATGCGTATGTGTGCAGTGGTAGCGCGTATTGAGTCTGCAGAACGCGCGCTTGTTTACTAGTACAGTGTACAGTTCGTATAGCAGTTGAGCGCGCAATTGTTTCATGACAACACGCGTATACGCTCTGCCTTGTCAAACTAGCGTAATTGATGTGGATCGTGAATGACTTGAGTCGAAAAGAGTGAAGGAAGACGGACTGCCAGATGTGATGATGTCATCACGATTAAAATAGTTCCGTCGAAATCGGCTCGAGTTTCTTTATCGACGAATTACTCGAGTTATCTTGATTTAGAGCAGTTTTCCTCTGAAACCACTCAATTTTCATAAAAATTGTGTGGTCAACCTACTTTTTGACGGCCGTTCCGTTCCCGGGCTTTTTTGGGGCCCCAGATGACTGCAAAGACGAATTTCAGCCCTTCGCGCTGAAATTCATCTCTAAGGGAGAGCTGCCGGAGGCGGCTCTTCAAAATACGCACTATTATGCTAATTTAGCCGGTATTCTGTAATTTCCCCTGAATATTTGACATACACTGGTAACAGCAATTCTTTTCCTACCCGGTATACACTTGTATTAACAGAAACAACATTCCTTACGGAGATTTTTATATTCTATGAACAAGGTGAATTAATTAAAGTATTGAAGATACATTAGAAAATATACTTAGGTAATTTATTCCTCTATCACTTTACATAATGTCAATTGTATTTTGTATTATGCCTGTTATGTCTGTAAGGTGCAATGACTAGATAAATGATAATTTAAATACTGGTGATAATGATGATTATCATCATCATAGTCATAATTATAATCATCATCATCATCCAAGACACTGAATCTGTTATTTCTTACTCTACAAATTCTGCTCCACAACAAATCATTTTCTCCAGTTTCCAAGTCAGGCAGGCAAAATTATTTCTTTACTTGTACAGCTGTACGCTGTATCAAATTATGTATTCAAATCTACACGCTGTACATACACATAGATCTACATTGAAAGATATATCTTTTTAAATGCATTCAGAATCTAAACCTTAAAGAAATGTCTGTAGAGAGAAAATTTCATTAAAAAAGTAATTTGTTCTACAAAAACAACAAACAAACAAACAAACAAACAAAAAGGAAAACAAAAAGAAGAAGGAGAGATTACTGTATATCAGTAAGGAATGTCTTCAAGGTATAAGAACAGGACATCTTCAAGATACAAAGCAGGATAATCCCAATAAGACAAAACACAAAGGTTTTAGCTTGATGGATCTCACAATTCAGGAAACCAGAAACTTCAGTCAGCATGCAATCCCTGTCTGCATCTTCACACACATAACTCTTGGCTGAAATTAGCCACTGAGGATTGTTAGGTATGGTGGCTTCAATGCTCTTGAACAATGGGTATGAGCAGATTTTCCCTGGATTCCCTTCTCCCAACCCACCTTTTTTATGGACAAACATGAAATAAAATTTCTCAAGTCTCTTCTTGGCAGTGTTATGAGAAAAAAAAAACAAGAAAAATTATCTAACCTGTTGCATATTTGTCAAGTATTCATACTAGCCAAGTAAAAGTAAATCATTTTGAATTTTCTTGTTATTCATTGAAGTATAAATAAATGCAGTATGTAGACCAGTAGACCAGTCTAGGTCTAAAAAATGTAGGAAATCTAAACTCTGTACTGTAACTGATTTATACATACGTAGTACATGTACACCAGAAGTAGTTAAAAAATTTTGTTATTTGTACAGGATTTAAGATTAACAAAGATTGAATATAAATAACAGTGACCATTCCTGATACACCTCCACTACTCCAGTAAAAACAAAAAAACAAAAAAACAAAAAAAAACCTCCACAAGTAGTATTTTTGGAGAATTAGTATACAAATGACAAAGGTTACAGGAATATGTTCGCAAATTATAAGAAAAATAGAAATATCGCTACGGCGACTGGTATGCCTCCGCCATAATGCATGGTTCTCCTAATAGGTCTATAGTACAAGGTCTTGACAATGTGTGATGACAGTTTCACACAATTGGCAAAATATTAAAATGACAGGTTTGCCACAAATGTGCTGAATGTTCACTTTCCTAGAACTAGGTTCAATTGGATGAATGATTAAAACGTCAGAGTGCAGGTATTTGGGGAACTGATGATTTTTACTTGACTTTTGACCCTTTTATAAGTTTATGCATTGAGTAATTTTCAAGGTACTGAGCAAAAGTATAATTTCAGTATCAAATGGTAAAATAGCATTATCTAAACCTGGCCTTTGACCTTTGACCTCACAGTTCCAAAGAGAATCACTGTTAGGTAGAACATGCATAAATATGTAAGTTTCATGATGATACCTTGAGTTACTTTCGAGATATGGAGGAAAAAGTGCAATTTAGCACTTTCACTTGACCTTCGACCTTTTGACCTTTGACCTTTTGGCAAGAAACTTCCCACAGAATATATATTGGGTAATACATGCATACATTGTACATCAAGTTAAAAAAAAAAAAAAAACCTTCAGGCATTGCATAAATATAAAGAAAGTTGTGATATTTTGAGGAGTTGACCTTGACCTTTGACCCATGACCTTTGACCCATGACCCCCAACTTCCCTAGATAATCACTGCCCATCGGTACAAGCATCTAAGTTCCATGAAGATACCTTGAACCACTTGCGAGATATGGAGAAAAACATGAAATTTCAACCTTTTTTTTCACAAAATAACCTGTGACCTTTGACCCCGTGATTCCGTGACCCTAAAATCCAAACAAAGTATTATCCCCCCAGGATATACCCTCATACCAAATTTGACGTAAAACCACCACACGGTTCTTGAGATATCGACAAGAAAAACAACGACGGGACGGACGTACGTACGGACGGACGGATGACCCGAAAACATAATGCCTCCGGCTACTTCGTTGGCGGAGGCATAAAAAACATAGACAGTGTCACTTGGAGGTCATTGCAGCTGTGCACAGCTCCAATTTAACACCAACAGACCACAATTCATAGTAATACAGACTTTACTTTTGTAGAACACACAGAATTCTGGACAGAGTCAAGTTCAGGGGGGCATTTCATGAAGTGTTTTGGTCGGATATTTTTCTGCAAACTGTTACAAGCTTTCATTTAAATCCTTGCATCTGACTGGCTGAGAGCATATTTTTCCGATAACTTTGTCGGACAAAATGCTTCAAGAAATGCCCTCCCCAGGTGCACATTTGATTGGAACTTCTGAATACAAAGTACATGTAGGGTCTGGACCACATACTAGCTCTGTGGTCACACTGGCAACAGATTGCGATCTTAAAGTTAAATGTCTTAAAGTTTTGCCCGTATAATTGCAAAGTTCCTACAAAACTTCTCAAAAAAATTTCCACTCAAACTAGGGAAATTTCCTGGATCCCTGCCCTGTCGATCTTCTTTATCTTTGGGCAGTGTGAACTCTGACAACTGAAAGTTTGTCACATGACCAGTCCACCATACACCATTATTGAGCTAAAAATCAATGTGCCATGCTGTACTTGTACCTGTTTGCGGGCGATGCCTCCGAAATGTGCCGTCATTGTGACATATGTACATGTGTGCATTGTTATCGTCACAATCACTAGCTGTCAGACAGCACGTTTTTCCTCCTTTATTGCACACACACACCAGTAATTCACACTACAGTTCGAGAACTTTCACAATCAAGAAGTTTAGCTGCTACTGTGCTAGTGTGGATGGACGAGAAAACTTCGCGATCTTCTGCCAGTGTGACCACGGCTATATTTCACAGCAGGTTCCCCTCTCAGCACAGGTTGATGCACTTACCTCAGCTCTGCTGCTGCATGCTGCCTGTACCAAGGAAAGATATTGTCTGAAGAGAATGTGTAGGAAAAGCCAGTCAGTGCCTACCTATTAACAACAGTAAAGTTTACGGCATCTTATCTCACAAACTACACTGTACACACCTGACTCGGTGGCCGTGATCGTGAACTGAAGAGCTCATAAAAAGTGGTGTCTGTAATCCACTAACGATAAATGTCTTGCTCTTAAAAGTTAATGGTCTTTGAGTTTGATATAAAGCAGAAACTAGGCTGCCACGAATCACGGCGGAAAGTGTCCTCTCACTGGTCACATTCACCAGTTCACAGTTGTCTTCTTCCTATTGGTAAAAATCCAAAGCATACATTACTAGCATCGTAGCAGGAGACGAGACCCTTGCCTTGCCCCTTCCTTGATCTCTTGATCCTTCCTTACTTTGTAGTTTGCATTCTCTCTTGTTAGAAGTAGCCTACGGCACTCCGCCGCGCCAACTGAAGACGAAGTGAACGAACGAAGACTATCAAAAACCGTCAGAAGCACCTTCTTTCAGTTGCCTTTATGGAATGATGTAGCCTCCTGTGGTCCGGGTTCAAGAGTGATATCCAGTTAGCAAAAATGCCAAAATTAAGAAGTGAACAAAGACTCCAGTGTCACGATGGACAGCGTAGGACGACTCGAATCCCAGACCTAACGTTACACTATACGTATGGGAACTTAACCGCGCTTCCGATCCGTCGCTCGCCGGCGCGGCCCAGCTAGCTAGCTACACAGTAGCTGGACCTGGGAAAAGTACAATCACAGTACACGCACACGTACACAACATGACACAGCTAGATGCATCCACCACTGCATGCACTTTTTCTGATCACCGTCTGGCAATAGCTGGCGCATTCATGGCACAAATTTTGTGGTGCCGTGCGAAGACCGCGCTCGCCTTACCGTGACTTTTATGGATTTCTTGGAGAGCACCATGATTGATGATGGAAATAAAATCATTTTGAATTAAATTGAATTGAATTGAATAATAGCACTAACATTCCATATCAAAGATGAACATGCTCAGTCGTAATTATGACCTCTTTGTACTTAACCCAATCAGAATACTAGTAATATGTCAGTACTCACTTGAAATATCTATGGAAGTTCTTCGAAACGACATTTGATCAGACCACAAAATGGGTTTTGTTTTGTTTTGTTTTCAGTCATCACATTGCCTCATTTCAGTGATCAGAGTAAAATAAGTCAGAACGGTAGTAGTTTCGTCAAATCGGCCACAAAAATAAAACATAATTATATTAATGCCTCTAAAGCTTTACGTTTTTACATTCACATTTGCATTAATCATCGATAATCACCATCAAGAAATTCACTTTAAAAATTTTTTATAGTGTATATATACAATGTCATCCAGCTGACTTGATTAAACATCATCGTATGCACAATTCTCCAAACAATTTTTTTTCACAAAAATATAGCCTAAATAGTTCATCTTTTGAGTTCTGATGGCTAAGTTCTTGCCAAGTACATATAAAGTGTTAAGCATGCTATAAGGATTTTTTTTTAATGTCAAAACGTAAATATAATAAAAAAATTGTATATCGGCAACTAAATATTTTAGAAACTTTGCATTATCTTAAATTCGTATATACTATAGTCATGTCTCGTCTAATTTTCATTGGTTGCTGTGTTTTTCCCCGTTTTTTTTACCATTCAGAGTTTAGTATATTTACGTAAATACTGATATGACTGTTCCAAGAAAACTTACCAGAACTCCGATTGCGATTAAAGTTGAACTATACTGGAATGATTCTCATATGTGCCCAATATCAACCGTATCGTGATAGATATGTCTCTTTAGCTGTTGCGCCACGTCTGTGGAACTCTAGTCCCGCTTCGGAATTGTAACAACCTCACAATAAAGTCTTTCAAATGTGAACTAAAGACCTATATCTTTTCCAGCAACTCTCATTGTGAATGGTGTGTGACACATTTTGGGAGCCGGGTGCCTTTGACTGTTTCTACAAATAAATGGTATGCTGTTTCACCATCATCATCATCATCATCATCATCCGATCATCATCATCATCACTATCATCATCTCTGTTTGATTGTTTTTTTCTAATATTCATTCGAGCAAACTTGATCATGATGTAGATTCCCATGAGTCATGCAGCAAAGATCAGAAAGTCAAAACAAACGACTAAATTTTGTAAAGGTTATGTAACACTCATTCTCAGGGGCGGATCTAGGAATTTTGTAAAGGGGGGCGCAAACAATATTCCTGGTGCTATTTCCGGGTTTCTTTACATTTTTTCTTTTTATTTCTTTTGTTTTAACAACAAATAAAGAGGGGGCGCCCGGTACGCTCCCCTCTGGATCCGCTACTGATTCTGGTGTCCAAAATCATCATCAGCTATTGTCACTCGGCACTCCACAAGCTGGGCAGCATTTAGTCAATCTCCAACAAACATTCATTCAGGACAAAAAGGGAGAGGGAGAAGAAGGAGGTCCTCTCAGTGAGTTCCAGTGGTAGACTGTTTCTTTTTTTTAATATTCAGAACCCACTGGTTTCTTTCCATTTGCATATATTTAAATCATAGAGTGCGCAAACCAATTAAAACGCTACTTAAGAAAAGAATGTGATCTGAGGTCAAAGAAAGAACCAATAAAAAGTATAAAAATGAGGTGATCATGAGCTGAACTTAAACATGAGGAACAGAACAATCATGAAGTGTGAAGGTGAATGGAAAATAAAGAAGGTACATTGTATTGGGAAAGTATAGGCACAATGAAAGGTAAAGAAATTAGGATGTGTGGGAGGCTAAGTGTGAGAAGAAAATAAGTTAATTTAAAGGGGCATAGAAAATAACCTCTTTGGGGAATTAAGCTAAAGGACAATTGAATGTAATACAAATATATCTTTTGATCAATAACTATTTTCACGCTCTTATATTTATTGTATTAGGTATTGTTTTCAGGCCATTACTGATCATAATGCTTTTAGGCGCAGAAATTAGATGGGGGGGGGGGGTGGGAGGGGGTGGGAGAGGGACTATTAGTGTACATCTCACCTCTTCCATAGATTATAACGCACAAGCCAGGGGCGGATCCAGGAATTCCGTAAAAAGGGGGCGCGTTTACAAAATTAAAGGGGGGGGGGGCGCACGCACCCCTCCCCCATTTTTTTTCTTTTTATTTCTTTTGTTTCAACAAAAAATAAAGGGGGGGGGGGTGCGCCGGTTGCGGTCCTCCCTGGATCCGCCCCTGCAAGCACACGCAGGGGATCGCTTTTGCATTTTTCTTGAAATTGAAAGCTCTGGTGCACATTTTGGGTAGAATATTTTGATTTTTTCGATAGACAGTGAGAAAAGTTAGTGTTTAGGGGAAATATGAACTGGTAAATTTAATATTGTAGGACCTGTGTCACCTCTCGTTCCGCGTGTGCGTTTTCACACGGGATGTTCACCACTGAATGAACTAATAAGCAGTGGCATGGAGGTGCAATAATAGTACTCACCGGCAACGACAAAATATTAACCGTATATGGACTAGAATGGTGACATATATCACGACAAAGTGTATATTTTCACAATGGGAAACGCATTTCTTTTTAATAGCAATATTAGAAGAAAGAACAAGTTAAATTCTGTGATTGTTGCATTATTTTTTTTTCTTTTAGGTGCCTATATCAAATTATTTGAAAATATTACAGGTGAGACACATTCTGATAGAGAATCTGACAGAAAATCTTAAAGAGGGCCCGTTTGAAAACCCTTCCTCTCATATAAAGTAGCATGCATGCGTATAGTACGGCCATCGTTGAGTTTTTTGCCTGGTACTGACACTTTCTAATATCCCTCAGGTTGTCACGCATACAGGCCTATAACTGTTTTTTTTTTTTTTCAACAATCAATGAACTTCGATTTTTCCCTCTTTAAAGTTCTGTCCAACTTTATTTCCAGTATTTCACTACTCTGTTTGTTTGGTTTGTTTTTATTTGCTTTGAAGTCAACATAATCTCCAAGACTCCCCCCCCCCCCCCCCCAGCAAAACCATGCACTAACTCCAATTTCGGCCTCTTCCCAACTTTAAAGGGACGGGTAGTAGTTTTGGGTAAGACCTTTTTAGTATGGTGAGATAATGAGGAATCCAGTCTCATAAAATATGAAAGAACATAATATTCCAAGAGAAATTCAATGTTTATTTGCCATGAAATTTGGTTTAAAAAAATATCCAAAACAATTCAAAGCGATAGTATAACTAATAAAAGTTCGAACCAAAATTAGGATTGCTTTAAATTCAATTGTTTTACTTTAATTGTTTTCAATCTCAGCCATTCAAAACTGATTTTCGTCGAATAAATTTGAATTCCTTTTAGAATGTTGTGCCTTGTAACAATTTGTAAGTTGGTTTCTTAGTATCTCGCAAAAAGTTTAAAAGCTCCGTCTTCATCTCCGCTGATTAATATTAACTATACGCATCCCGGCATTTAACAGCCAATTTGCGTTCGATGGCCTCATGCATACACACCCGATGCACAACACTTGTACACACATTCATTGTAATTTTTGATCGCCAAAATCTTTATGAAACTACTTGTCCCTAAGATTTTGCAATAACAGCAAGTTCTGAGGGGGAAATATCGTTTAATAATGTTTGATCCTATTCAGGTCGCTCTCAGGCAAGTCTCTCGACGTTGCCAGATTGCGGGAGGGGGGGGGGGGGGGGGGGGGAAGGGGGTAATCCCTTTCCCTGCCCCTGGTGGCCCCCTCCTTTAACGCAGTATATTATTGTTATTTTTTTTTAATATGCCAAAAAATCCATCAACATATCAAGTTCATAGGAACTATAAAAATTAGATATCAAAACATATTAATGTAGTGATAATTTTGTCTTAAATGAGGGAACAAATTTTTAAAATAAATATATATCAAAACAAACTTGTACAAATTTATGTAAACAAAATGGCAGCTTCCTTGGATCGACATAGAACAGCTGAAGTCGCATGATGTAACATCCGATTATTTCGTGTCAGCTTTTTTCTACTTGTGGTGCTTGAAGTGTCAGCGGAAGAAAAATGTCTCTACTTCGCAGACTGTCTATCTTTGGCGTAAAAGGGACAAGATTTAGCACCAGTTTTCCTAATAAACATCGACTATGTCAGGTGCACAATAACGCCTCACATCGTCCCGATCCTGCTGCCGCCGCCGCAGCAGCAGCGGCTGTAGTGTCTTCGCCGCGGCCAAGCGGCGCGGCGGTGCTTACGGACGCCGCTGTGCCTGGCCCTCCACAGCCACGGTCGTTGGTGGAAGGGTGGCTTGTACACGCACGGCCAAGGATGGGGGAGAGCGAGCCAGGGGCAGAAAATGTGGACATGGAGATACTCATCAAGTGTCTGCCTGATCTTGCCGAACGACCGAAGAAGGAGAGGCAAAGGGTAAATTACATACATGATACATCAGTTAATTTAATGATTTGAATTGAAATGATTGAATCTCGCCCCTAAACCGGCGGGACGGTGTGTGTGGTCACAAGCAATGCCATGCCCATGGCATGCCGCATTCAGAGACTCCAACCCAAAGCACCTTCTGATCTGGAGATTCTCCCGCCTGAAACCCCTAGCAAACGGGAGACTCCAACTTGATGTGTGCGAAGCGCGAAGTTCCAGGGTTCTAGAAAGATGCTCTCTTGTGCTATATCTAAGGCTTATTTTTTTCAACATACGATAGAAATAAGTAAGAAATCCCTTCCAACGGGAGACAAAGAGCCAGGGCGGGAGAAATTAAATCTCAAACGGGAGAACGGGAGATTTTGCAAAAATGGGTTTTCGGCGGGAGATCTCCCGTCGAAAACGGGAGAGTTGGAGTCTCTGCGCATTGGCAATGGCAATGCAATGCAAGGTAGTTTGTGACTCTTTAAAATGTTAGTTAATCATACCTTGTCTGTTTCCTCGATCCTCTTTGCTTATTTTGAGATATTTTGTTGATCAGACCGATCATGATGCTCGATCAGTAATGTCAAGTTTAATCTACCCAAGCTAAAGTAATGTAAATTTTATAATGTAATGGCAAATGCACTGCTACTGTACCAGGACTTTTCTATTCCAGTAAATGAAAGTTTGCAGTGTGTATGCAGCGTGCTAGCATAAGCACTCGTGACTCGGCTCAGTCACAGTGAGCATTGCATTCTCTCGATCTCATATCTCACACATTCTCTCTTGTAAATTCTATGATGAAATTATTGATCCATTCCACTTGGCTCATTTAGGAAAGTTTAAAACATGTGAAGGTGCGGTGCTAAAAGCTATTTTTAATTGTGCAATAATACTAAAATTATGTCAGTCATTCCGTTTTACATTTTCTCTCAATTCTAATCTGGATAAGATCAGGGCCCCATTTCATAAAAATTTGATATGATAGCAACTCTTGCTGGGATGGCAAATTTCATGGTAACAACAAGAATCCAGCCTCCTGATTGGCTGTTGCTAATGGAAGTTGTCATTCCAGCAGGAGTTGCTATCCTAACATCTTTTATGAAATGGGGCCCAGAATGACCATGCAAGAAAATAGAAATCCCTATCAAGAGATAACTTTCTTTTGGGCCTTTTGAAAAAAAAAAAAAAAAAAAAAAACATTGCAAGTTATGTCATTGCTACAATTTGTGATATTTGTGATAATGAAAAAAAAATCACATTCTAAGGGGGAAAAAGATGATCTTTAAAAGAAAAACTGAAAATGAAGGGAATAATATATATATATATATATATATATATATATATACACACATATATATATAAATCAACAACAAGCAAACACCAAACCCAAAATGAGTACGTCTACATGTTATTCAATGAATGTACAAAGCACTTGCTACTAGTTTGATAAGAGGGATATTTTTAACATAATTTTGCTAGCATTATGGGCAAATCCTGGGCTTATATGAAACATTACCTCTCTATGCTTCCCTTCATTCAGTCAGTCATGTGCCTACACCGTATACCACTTCCTTTTATCACTCTACAGATCACGTCCGTGCTTTCAGCACCTCGGGTCCACACCAGCAAGGACAAGAAAGACAAGACCAGAAAGAAGATGAAGGTACAAAATGAGAGTGGACAGTTTCTGCAGTTCACTCCTTCATCCATCACTCTTTTTTTTTTTTTTTTTTTAAAGCAGGTGTACCTTGATTTAGAAAGGAAACACCTGCACCACTTAGATACTAACAAATTTTGTCTAACAATGTCAGTGTGGGGGGGGGGGGGGTTACTTGATATAAATTAAAGCTTGAAATTTGACTGCATTGTTTTTCAGACTATATCCTTAATACTTTTCATCATCAAATAATCAGTCCTCATTTGCAGAAAATTTCAAGGGAACTACTTTTTTTTTACAGGCAAGTGCAAAAGGGAGCATTTGAGGACTGCTCTGAATTGCAATATGCAAATTGGAGGCAATTCCATCATGGTATCATATTTTGTGACATATGCATTTGAACCATGACCATAAAGAGTATTGAGAATCAAGTGCTTCTTTTCTCATACTAGTTTGGAAGATAAAGGCAAAGCTTCATGTGAGTGTATTAGTGTATTTGTAAAAATGTCAATTGAGACCACCATTGAAAAGGGCAGTAAGATGTTGCTTTTTGTTTGTTTGTTTGCACCAGACCCGGGAAAGAAGGCCGGTGATGGGGAGAACATCCGGATGCTGATTGTCCTCATTCTCATCCTGACCCTCCTCAACCTCCTCTCCAAGGGAGACGAGGCCCAGAACATCTCCTGGCAAACCTTTGTCAACGACATGCTGGCAAAGGGAGAGGTGGGAATGATGGTTTTTAACCCATTGAGGATGGGCTGATTTTGCTACAACACGCATTTCCCATACACACCTGCCAGAGTACTGTAAAACATATATTCACGGCATGAAATTTTTGCGAATTGGAGCCGACAGCCTTTTTTCGTGGCACGAAATTTTCGCGAATTGGTACCGGCATGCAATGCATGTAGTGTAGACAAAAGCTTTCGCGTGCATTTTAATTTCGCGAATTTTGGCACTCGCGAAATTAAAATGCACGCGAAAATGCCTCATTTTACAGTATACTTGGGACTCATCTTCAACGGGTTAGATATATCTTGGAAGAAAGTGTCACTGTCACCTGAAGAGGGGAATGTTTTATGTACGAACAGAGTGAGCTAGCTACATAATGAATACAGTCAAACCTGTCTTTACAATAACCACCTGTGTATTTCAGGCACCTGTATGTGGTTGGCACCTGCTTTATTTGGCCACTTTGATCTTTCCTGCATAGAAAACGTGTGTTAAAATTCCTGTGTATAGCAGCCACCTGTCTAGCATGGCCAGTTACAATCTAATTTTCACCCTTTGGCAATATTTCACTATGTACAGGGGTCACAAACTCGTGCTAAGCCCCTTATTTTAAAATATTTATTTCTTACAATTATTTCTGCCCTAGTTTCTTTGTCCCACATTATGGCTTCTTTCATTTTATACCATCCAAATTCTTAATGGCGAGTAACAGCACTAGAAATTATACACTGTTGTCTGAAGTTGTTCATATCTGAGATCAGATGGCTGGTAATGTTATGTGACCTTTTGCATTGATACATTATACAGATTTGCCCCCATCCTGTCAATAGTGACCACCTTTCTGTAAAGGCCACCTTTGAATGTTTGTCCTTGAGCTGTCTTTACAGGACAAGTTCACCTTCATAAACATAAGGATTGAGAGAATGTTGCAATATTAGTAGAACACATCATTGAAAGTTTGAGGAAAATCGGACAATCCGTTCAAAAGTTATGAATTTTTGAAGTTTTTGTGCAGTAACCGCTGGATGAGAAGACTACTGCAGTGTGTGAATAACTTAGATGTCACATGCGTACAACAATATAAGGAAAATATAAAGAGAATTTCACAAAATTTCATCTTTTGAAAAAAGTACACATTCCCCCGACTCGTTACCGACAAATGTTATGGGTAATATTATTCCCCCTGCCTTTAGAAAGAGGCAATTCAAGTGCTCTATTATTATGTGAAAAAAGTGAAAATATGTTGAATTTTCTTTACATTTTCTTTATACTGTTGTACGCATATGACTCACAAGCTGTAGTAGTCTCCTCATCCAGCGGTTCCAACACAAAAATTTTAAAAATTCATAACTTTTGCATCGATTGCCCAATTTTCCTAAAACTTTCATTGATGTGTTCTACTAATATTGTTGCATTCTCTCAATCCTTATGTTTATGAAGGTGAACTTGTCCTTTATGCAGGGTTTTGATTTGTCAAAGAGACCCAAGTATGTTGAGGTGGTGTTATATAAACCTTTTGCTCTAGTAAGTTACTGATGTTATTTTGACTGTGGTTTGCTTTCTCTTTTAATGTAACTCAAGTGTTACTGCTGACATTGATTTATATTTACATACCTCAAGAGACTTCTGTTAATCATGCAAGAACTGCTTTCTGAATATCATTATTGGCAGGTGAAAAGTGTGTCTGTGACATACTACGACTCTGACGGCAGCGGAGAGAGCAAAAATCCAGAGTCGGATGTTGTCCATGTCTTTCTGCACGATGGCGCCATCGTCTTCGGGCGAGAGGTAGGAACTAAAGTCCAGTGTTGTCACTGTCGCAATTCAGTTTGGATGTGATGATGCTTGGGTCAAACAAGTATGCTATTCATTTTGCTGACTGTTTACAAGACAGGAAAAATTATGAGAAAGTCTGGAATAGACAAGTATCACAGTTTATATATTGTTACAGTGTATATGCAATGACCCCTGAGATTCTGTTAAGTAATAGTGTCGTATGTGATTGAACAGAAAACAACATTTTGATGTATGAATTACCATAAGTGACCATCTTGTACTGGCAGGTCAGAGCTTGACTTGCCACTGAAACACACATATCTCCTTACAGGCCATTTGTTGCTGATATTCAGCATGTGGTTGTCAATAAGAAGAAAATCACACCTTCATTGGATTTTATTATCTTGAGTGAATTGTATGAGAGATTTTACTTGGCAAAACGGCTGGCCAACCAATGATACATGATGCAAAATTTACTGGCCACAAATAATGATGTTGCTGGATGGATTTCTGGCACCCAAAAATCATCCAAACTGTTGAAGATTAAACTGATTGTCAACTAGTAATTCGTGTCTGGTTAATCTTGTGACTCCCAGGTTGGCAGAGGTCAACCCAATCACTTCCGGATGAGAGTCGGGAACATCCAGAACTTTGAGCAGAAGCTGAGACAGGCGGAGAATGAGCTCGGCATCAGGCAGAATGACAGGGTGGGTGTTTGTTCCTGAATGGATCATGGTAGCTTTGGTGTACTTATGACCCTCGTAACTCTTGAGGAGAAGATGCACATACATGTATATGTAAAGGGGAGAAGTCGGGGCATTTTCTTTTTTTTTTTTGTGGGACCAAGCTTTCCACTCCCTCTCTAAAGCTGGTGATGTAATCCATTCTTCCATGTTACACAGTGTTCAAATTGCTTTCCATAACCTACAGGTTTGCTGTTGTGTTAGAAAATATGTTTTTGATTTTTGTGTTTTATGTTCCTCTTATAACTAATAGTTTTTATTTTTTCCGTGTAGGTGAGTATTATTTTATTTTGTTTTACATGGTTGCAGTTTGATACATCATCAATAAATCGTTGTGCGCATGGCAGATTGTCGCTAGGCTGTGGGAGCGCGCATGGGGTCAACAACATTCTACCATGCACAGGGAAGCACGTTAACAACATTCTGCCATATGCACGACGAAACAAATTAAATAATCAATAGGGTGCAATGAATGATTAGATCCGTTATTGAACTAAATGGCATGCTTTGATGGTGTTTGAGTATCATTTGGTGTCAAGCAAGTCAGAATTTGTAATCACACGTGTACCGAAGTTACACTGATATTAAGTGATCTAAGACAGCCATTTGCTGGCAAGGATTGCTCTACTTGGGAATAAAGATCTCACACTGTCCGTTGTACACTGTTTGATTTGCAGATTCAAATCCGGTACAGGCACGCCAGCTCAGATGGGATGATTAGCATCGTGGGGACAGTACTGGTTCTAGGTTTCCTCCTGTACATCATTCGGTCTGCCATGCGTGGTGGTGGCATGAACGCCTTCACCCAGCTCAGTAAGAGACCCGCCTCTTCTTCTTTGACATATACTGGGGAAAAGAGAGAAGTATTGTATAATTTGCAGTAATGTGCTTGCTAGGGGACTAGCACATTTGCCAGTGTCTATGCTGTATAAGTTGTTATATTTGCGAATGAGGAGGTTACAGACCTTTTTTGCGAGATGTTGTTTTCGCGAATTGACACCGAGGCTATTGCAAGTACAATATTACCCTATCGCATGTCAACATTTTTGCATGTTACGTGTGTGGTCCAACAGTAACTCACGAAATTCGCAAAAATGAAACCTTTGTGAAAATAACGGCTTATACAGCAGTTTGGTGATTGCCATAGATGTGCTGGCATTGCCAATGAATTGCAATATGACGGGTCTTTCAAAGGGTCTGCTGCATTGGTTTCGCCTAAGCAGATTTGTTAGATTTCCATGACGGCTAGGGAGTGCCAATGTAGTTGATGAGTGAGGCACATATATTTAAGCTTTTCTGTGCCAGGGACTAATGGACAGTATATACAATGATATGGGGTTTTCTATGCCCATTAGCACTAAGAGCACACAAAGGGGTTAAGTGCATGTCCGAGTACATTGAGGGTCAAGTATGTAATCACTGCACAAAGTCTATCTATCTAGTTTACATAGTCATTGTGGCATGGTGTTATGCTAGGGTTTCAACTCATGATTGACACATTTTAATCATTGTTCATGGTGGTTAAGGCATATTTTCTTGTCAGTTTGAGTACTCTGAATGAGATATATTTAGTTCATTGAGCAGTTGCATAATGGCCTAGCCTGGTAAATGCGTGAGAGGTAAGGTGATGGGGAAGATGGAATGACCACAGATGGTAGTCATTCAAGGAACACTCAGGGATGGGATGTATAATTTGGATGAGAAAAGGATGTCAGCTGACCATGAAAAAGAGTCAAAATGAGAAAGGATCCTGTTCCTCATGGGAACATAAATAAATCCTATTACACATATTGTGTGCACACAGTTTTTGAGAGACAGGATACACAGCTTGCAATAGGTTGCTCTTCCTAAATTGTATAAAACCTCACTGTCCATTCCAGCCAAGGCCAGGTTCACCGTCGTCGAGGAAGGAGCATCCAAGGGAGTGTCCTTTAAGGATGTCGCTGGACTGAAAGAGGCAAAGCAGGAGGTCATGGAGTTCGTTGACTACCTCAAG
Organism: Diadema antillarum; assembly: GCF_040938485.1. Classification (NCBI taxonomy): domain Eukaryota; kingdom Metazoa; phylum Echinodermata; class Echinoidea; order Diadematoida; family Diadematidae; genus Diadema; species Diadema antillarum. Next base: position 94,292 of record NW_027271333.1, read on the forward strand.
CGTCCAGAAAAGTTCCAAGAGCTTGGAGCGAAGGTATGATTCATCATTCCCAGTCGGCATCTGTTCTCATCATCTGATTTAAGTTACTATTATCTGTTATTTATTCCAAGAAAGTAAGAAATCACTCTTCATTTGATATACTTGAAATTGTGTTTATTGTGTACATTTTTTTTTTTTGCTTGTGTGTTCATTTTCGTTTGTTTTACTGAATCTGAAGAATGACCCTTTTAATGTTCTGTGATGTTTACCTGTATGGATATTCCATGTATAAGGTTTTATCTGTATGTAGAAAAGAATACTGTAAAATTGTTACGAGCATGTGACAGATTTCAATTGTTAAGGTTTGCAGATTACAGTTTATTTTTTAGCTCTCTCTTTTCTCTAACATCGCTGATGTCGAGCCCTGGCTTATCAATGCATGCATATGTGCAGGATGCAGGGGATTTTAATGCAACTGTGAACCATCTGATGTCATTCTGTTTGGTGGCCAGGTTCCCAAGGGTGCGCTCTTGCTGGGGCCCCCGGGCTGCGGTAAAACCCTTCTGGCCAAGGCTGTGGCCACCGAGGCCAACGTGCCCTTCCTCGCCATGGCCGGCTCGGAGTTTGTGGAGATGATTGGGGGCCTGGGAGCAGCCAGAGTCCGCAGCCTCTTCAAGGAGGCACGCAAGAGGGCGCCCTGCATTGTTTACATCGATGAGTTGGATGCTATTGGCAGGAAAAGATCAGAATCGTGAGTTTATCAAATTACCATATTGTGGTAGAGTAATCAATCATCACATAACAGGCACATTTTATGTGTCCACAATGATGCATTTCATGTTTGCCTGAGAAACAAATATGAAATGGAACTCTTCAAATTTCTGATATAGTGTTCCCAGTTTGTTTGAAAGTATTTTGATGCCAAAGAAAGATGTTCACCTCACAAACCAGTATTTCACAAATTAGTCATGTGACAAAGTGATTTTGGGTTTTAGTGTAGTGTACTACTGAAGAGCCAAACTACTGTAAGAGTGGAAATCTTTCTGGTGTTGAAATTTTCATGCATTTGGGGCCAGCATGAAAATAAAAGCACACAAATATTTTTGTTTGTTACCTGTTCCAGCAGTTCATGTTTTGATACCCCGGAATTAAAAACAAGTGAAACTCATCTTACCTGGCCGAGCGCAAAAAAATTACACACACAAAATATCCACTTTTACAGTATATCTGATTTGCTATTCTGACAGTGATAACATATTTTGTCTAGTACATAGTTCAGTGACCCAAAGCTGTAAGTACTACTCAGTACTGTGTACACACGTAAGTCCTTAGCTGTTCTATTTTAACATAGACAAATGCTTGTGGTCATGTGAGAACAGTATTGCCAAGTTGCAGAGTAAATGGTAATTTTACAGAGTGAAAAGTATCTGTACAAGGTAAATTGTATCCTTGCTGGTGTGAACAGTATCATTACAATACGAATGTTATCTCTGCCATGTGAATAGTATCCTCAAGTTTACAATGTATCTGTGATATGTTGATGGGATGCAGGATAAACTTCCAGTCCTCGGGGGAAGAGGAGCAGACTTTGAACCAGCTGCTGGTGGAGATGGATGGGATGGGGACCCAGAAGGGAGTCATCATGCTGGCATCCACCAACAGGGCCGACATCCTGGACAAGGTGCGATTACTATACAAATAATACATACCAGTGAGGGTATCAGTAAGAATTATCCTCATGAGATACTATTGGAACAGTCTAACAAGCCAAGGGTGATAGGTGAGGGTCTTTGGACCGCTTCAAAAGTACTGAGTGCTGGTAATAGTACTAATGTCCGAAATAATTTGTATTACCGGTATTTGCTTCATGAAATGATGAACAGATCCCTGTCATTTGATAATATTCCACTGTGGGCCAGCCATTTTTGCCCATTAATAGAACAATGAAATCCTACCCTTTTACATAGGCCTACCATGCATTGCAACATGAAAGATATGACTTCAGTGAGTGCAGTCAACTTTTTGTATTAACATGTGTACGTTCACAAGTGAGAGGGTAATCATCATCTTAGTTGGCAAGAACAACCTGAACAATCTGTGCCTTTTGCTGTCTACATTGGCTATGTTGATATCAATATCATCTGTTTTTGCACAGGCGCTCCTGCGACCGGGTAGGTTTGACCGGCACATCCTGATCGACACGCCCACACTGATCGAGAGGAGGGAGATCTTCGAGGTCCACCTCAAGAAGTTGGTCCTGGAGAGGAGGCCGGAGGATTACTCCCTCCGCCTGGCACAGCTCACCCCAGGCATGAGTGGTAAGACTCGACAGTAAAACCCAACCAAGAAATTTTGATTGTCCTTCTTTCTGGAACTTTCAGGACTGTAATCCATCCAAAACTTCCTCTCTTGTGTTGCTTGGATTGTGGGCATCGCTAGCGTGCTACTGAGGGGCTTATTGAAGCGTACATAATTTTGTGACCTTCCATCACAGTACCAACAAAAAGTCACCAAACATCTATTTTTAGTTAAGGGCGGATACTGAAAGAGCAGACGTTAAGCTTTAAAATGATGTATAACTCAACTCAAATGGACTCGCTTAACCTAGCTAAATATTGGAAAAAAAAAGCACACACTCTGGAAAAGTGTGAACTAAAAAAAGAGGTTCTGAAGTACAAAGTCTACTCAAGCGCTTAATCTCTACCAAGCTGTGCCAGCTGTGCGATGAATGGGATGAAAATTAGGATGTAAATCAGCGTATCAACAACAATGAAGGGATTATCAGATTAAGCTGAAAGTGAGCATGCTCTATTACCACATTATATCCATGATTAATGCCAACTTTCAAAGCAGTAGCATTATTCTTTCAAAAGTTATCACGAGTTGAAAGTGAAGGATGTGCAAAGGATTTTCAAGAAATGAAAGGGGGCCTCTGAGACATACCTGATCACACTACTCTACAAAAAAGGGGTTATAGAAAAGCTGCTGCAAACACACTTTCCAATTCATTTTATGATCCCAAACTTAAGAATAATGTAGAAGAAGAACAACTCTTTCAGAAAATATGAAAAACTCAAGATTGACCTAGTTGACCCATTTCACCTATATTAAGTCCTTGCATAAAATCAAGGGGTGCGACTTTTTGTTGGTTTTGTAATGCACGGTCACATTAAATCAGCTGATTAGAAATCTACCGGGCTGTTGGAAGTTACACATCAAGCAGGATTGATTAGCATTGCTACGTGGAGACTGCCTTTTGTTAGAGTCAGATTCCAGTGTCCTAGACACTACGTTATATCAAGAAATTACATGGAATAGCTACTACCAGGTGCTTAACTAATAGGTGTCTTGCAAATTAGCAACATTTGTTAACATGGATGTTATGAATCTGTCAGTAATAAAAGAGTGATACTGAACATTTTCTTTACGTCTCTGACTGAAATCTTTTACCTCGGTAGGAGCTGACATCGCAAATATTTGCAACGAGGCAGCGCTGCATGCAGCGAGGGAGTCCCATAAGGTCGTCGACATCGAAAACTTCGAGTTCGCGGTGGAGAGGGTTGTTGCCGGTGCGGCCAAGGCCAGCAAGGTCATGTCACCAGAGGAACGCAAGGTGGTGGCATTCCACGAGTCCGGCCACGCCCTCGCTGGCTGGCTGCTGGAGCACACTGATGCCTTGATGAAGATCTCTATCGTGCCCAGGGCCAATGCCGCACTGGGATTCGCCCAGTATCTCCCGTCAGATCAGAAACTGTATTCCAAGGAGCAGGTAAAGATAAAATCCTTCACTGTGTTTTCCACTGGATGGAATCTTCTTTTGATATCAAAACCAGTTTATTTTTATGTATTTATGTTTATTTCCAGTTAATTGAGTGTCCTGCATCTTTACAGCATTTCTTTTATGTGGGCCTCTCTTTTCAAATGACACATTAATTTTGTTTAAATAGTTTGACATAAGTTATGCACTTGCTGGTCTTATTTTTTTCTGCTTTCATGTATTTTCGTATAATTTCTGTTACATTTGCTTTTTGTAGTTGGTATTTTGATATTGGAAATATAATATATGTAGCTGACAGGGAGTCTTTGTGGACCACCCTAGTACACAGTATGTGCTCCAAATACTTTATTATGCGTACTGACAGGTATATCTTATGCTCTGAGAACTGTTATTGAGATATTGAAGTGTTTGATAGAGCATATGACACATCATGGGTTTGTGCTTCATTTTACTTTTGCTTCCCTTCCCAGTTATTTGACAGAATGTGCATGGCACTTGGGGGTAGAGTGGCTGAAGCAATCATCTTCAACAAAGTCACAACAGGTGGGTTTGTCGAAACTAGTTTTGCATTAAGGTTCTAGTAGTCTTCCTGAAAAGAGTGAGGCTTTAATCCACATTAGGCTTTAGTTTGCCAAATCGGATAAATATCTAACTATGATGTATTGGATGAATAACCAACAAAGATTATGCAAATATTTGATGAAAATATTGAGAATTTTCAAAAATGCATGTCACGTAATTGCTACTGTTGAATACGAGAAAATTGTGTATATTATTCTCATGTCAATTGTCTTCTGAGTGTCATTGTTTAGAAAAATCGGCTTAGATAGATTTTTACAATAATATGAATCCTGACTGCCAAGATGCAGTCACCTTAGCAGTTGCAGTATTCATATATATATATATTTTTTTAATGATTAGTCATCTAAGCAGTAAGGCACAGAGGAAGCTGTTTAAACCAAACTTGAATGACCTGATGGGACTTTGCTTTGAGAAATAACTTGTAGCTTAGATAGATTAAGGTCTTTCTTAACCCGTTGAGGATGAGTCCCGAGTATTGTTGTATACTCAGGCAGGTGTCTATGGGAAATGTGTGTTGTAGCAAAATCAGTCTGTCCTCAACGGGTTAAAAGTGTGCTAACCAGGAAGAGCTCAATTTTACTGTGATTGAAATCAGGAGCACAGGACGATCTGAACAGGGTCACCAAGATGGCCTACGCCCAGGTGAGATCACTGGGAATGAACGATGAAGTAGGCCACGTGTCCTTCCCGGAGGGCAACTCCAGTGAGCTGGGCAAGCGGCCCTACAGCCAGAGGTTGCAGCAAGTCATTGATGAGGTATGTCACACTATTGACCAGGACCTGATTTCCAAAAAGGTGTTTGCAATGATACATTGCTTAGATAGATTCCAGTGGTCTGATTTTTTTTTTCAATTCAAATTAAATTTGTTTCCAATAACACATGTTTGTTGTCGTACAGATTCAATGAAAACAAAATGTACAATGTACTACCACAAAAAATGCATATAATATGGAACTATTTGTTCAAACTAATTGCTTTAATGGAAAAGAGGGACCCACATAAAAGTTGAGCTTGTAGAAGTGTGGGCCACTCAATAGATTGAACTTACAATATAACAAATGTAAAAGTATGGAAACACACACACACACACACACACACACACACACACACACATTGAATTGAATTGATTTGAATTGATTGGCCAAGTGCTCATCAGATGACGTGTGTTTTAAAATACCATTGCATGCTGCTGCTGTTGAGCGTGCAATTTTTGGTTGACCATTTGGTGATATTGCACTATAGGGCATATGTGTAAATTCTACTTTTATGTATAGTCAGACTTACGAATGAATGAAAGCTCTCCATGCTGTTAGGCTCTGTGTTGAGTGTGCTGGATTGAATCTTATGTCTGTCGAACAAATTGTTTCGATGTTTTATCACAGGAAGCGAGAAAGCTGGTCACTTCGGCCTACCGGGCCACGGAGAAGCTGCTGTCGGATAATACTGAGAACTTAAAATTGGTGAGACACTTAAGGGAGTGAAATGATGAAACAAGTGATAGATGCATTGTGTGTTTTAAGCCATTTGATTGAGGGAAAGTGAGAAGCAATATGTTTTTGTATGAATCGTGCATGAGAACAATATGTGAAAAACAACTCAAGTGTCTCCTTGACACTAACGTAAGTTCTATTCATTTAGCATAGAGAAATAACACTTGTTTGGTTCTCTTTATACACCTTTGTGAAATATTTTGCTCGTAATTTTCAGGTGCAATTGACTACCACATTTTCCCATCTATTAAGTACATATGTACAGTGGACTTCTGTTATAACAAAGTCCTCAGGACCGGCAGTTTTCTTTCATTATATCAAAATGTTGTTAAAATTGAACAAAAAAGCAATAAAAAACATTGAGTGGATGATTTTTTTGGCCTCAATTTTTTCTTCGTTGTAATTGGAATTTTGTTATATCCGTGTTTGTTTTAATGGGAGTGCACTGTAGTGATGTACAACCTAAGTGCGCATTCACACTCACAATACACACATACTTTGCATGTTTGCAAGCATTTTTACAGAAATATGTGCATACATACATGCACAAACACACTCATACTTATATTTGAGCATTTGTTTGTGTGTGTGTGTGTGTGCTCCTTTTCACCTCTGTTCAAGCAAGCTGCTGACCTACTGGAATCTTTTCCCTCCTTTCTTCTCCCCAAGCTGGCCAACAAGCTTCTGGAAAAGGAGGTTCTGAACTACAAGGATGTGGAGGCTCTGTTGGGACCCCCGCCATTCGGCGAGAAGAAGCAGATCGGTATCGGCGACTTCGACCTCTTGAACTCTTACAGCGACGACGAGATGGACGTCGAGGACCAGGAGAGGAGGAAAGAGGAAGAACGGAGACGCAAAGAGATGGAGGATGATGACAGCAGATGAGAATGGACCTTGGTTTACGGCTAAATGTGCAATGACTTAAAACTGCCCATCCTCGTCCTGAGTAGAGTCTTCCAGCGGAAAAGAAAAGAAAAAGTGGGTCACGCCAAGATTTTCAATGATGCGACCTTTGTTTTGTTGTTGAAGACCAGACAAACTTGTTTGCTGTATGAATTGGAGAAGAAGGATAAGGTACTCTGGCACAGGAAATGAGTACCAACATGAAACATGGACACCATGGCAGAGATATCAACTGTTACTTTTTTTTTGCAGTTTTTCGTACAATTTTTTTTTCTTTTTTTTTTTGCCAAAAATACTGCAGGTTTCATGGAAGATACTGTTTTTCCCCAAATTGCGTATTTACTACCCAAGTCTATTGCAGGAAAGGGAAAAATACTGTTTTTCCACCAAACTATACCTTTTATAAATAAATGAATGCCAAGAAGCATCAAGTCATCAAGCAAAGTACATGGCCAGTGCCACGTTTTGAAAAGTGGGAGGGGGGGCACTTTATATTTTCTGGTGCCACTTCCAGGTTTCTTCAGCTGACAAGCAACAAAAAAAAGAAAAGAAAAAGGAAGAGAAAAAGGCCTTCACCGGCAACTTCTGCTGCCACTTCCGGGTTTCTTCAGCTGACAAGCAAAAAAAAAAAAAAAAAAAAAAAAAAAAAGGCTGCTCCGGCGCTTCATTGGCTGGTAAACGTCAAAAGCTTAACCACATTCTATTACTTCTGATGCCACTTCCGGGATGAAAAATGTGGGGGGGGGGGGGGCCCAAAGTGGTTACACCCTATGTATTCCTATGTATTTTGCAAAAAAACTGAATCCCACCCCCCCCCCCCCCCCCCCCCCTGTTCCACCGGCCTTAAAGTAGGTGATGACAATAACTCAGTACGTCAGAAAAACTTACATGTAACATTCATGGTCATCATTGGGCTATATTGAAGAGATGAGTAATGTTCTGCCGTAAAGAGTATCTTGAATGTTGCATATGTAATGTCTGTTTGGATGGAATAGATGACATGAATGTGCACCAGAAATAGAGCATACATGTGAATCCTGTATGTTTTAAGATGACAGCTCTCCTGGTGTTCAGTCGTATAGTCATCGCTGTAAGGATGGAATGTTACAAAGTTCATGATAATTGGAAACGAACCATAGATGTCATTACCTCTGCCAAGGGAGGAGGTTATGTTTTCATTACTGTTGGTTTGTTTGTTCGTTTGTTAGTTAGTTTGTCCGTGTGCAAAATAACTCAAAAAGTAGTGAACGGATTGGGATAAAACTTGCAGGAAAGGTTGAGAATGACACAAGTAACAAACTATTAGCTTTTGGTAGTGATCCGAGAATTTTTTGGGAATTTATGAAGGATTTTTGATATTTTGGCAGGTAGAGTCAATGAACTTAGGAGTTCAGGCTGCGCGTAAGTGAGGTTTGCATGTGTGCACTAAAGTGTGTGCTGTAGTTTCTGCTAGGGCGAGGCGCACCCTGCAGCTGAGGGTTTATGACGTAACAAAGGCTTCTATATTAGGAAATCGGGTGACTTTCAGCACTCAATGCTATAAAGTACGTATGGGTGGAAATCACTGATGCCTCGATGGAAGAACAAGATCAGTGGTGGAAACTAGCTGCATGCTTGGCGGAGGTCTGCGCTCTCAGAGTGCTTCTCTAGTTTATTTTAGTGGCAGTTATTACTTGCCACTGCAGGTATGGATAAATTCTCTCATACCCGAATATGTTAGGTACCAGGGTCTGTAATTTTGCCCAAACTTGCACTCCACAATAATTAAGAAAAAACAAACAAACAAACAAACAAACAAACAGCAGAGAAAATTATGCATAAAGTACTGTGTGACATTACCAATACAGTAGAACAATGGCATCCATGATGATTATTATAGTAATTTTTTTGTGTGACACATTGTCTCCTGTACTGTAGCATTTGGGAGATAATGCTCGTCTCATGAGTTTGTATCGCCTGAAAGCACGGGAACAGAGTGAAACTTAAATGGAATGCCCAGTTTGTAAAAGGCTGGGAAAATATGCCTCTTCCTCGTAAATGTGTTGGAAGGTATCAGCAGCAAAAGTTTATTGGCTCGTACTATCATGGAATATACATGTTCTTTCCAGCCTTTCATAATGGGTATCATACCAAAGTTGTTGCAACTGCATTATTGAAGTGATAAATCAATGGTATGTTTACACTGTCACAAACTTTTGCTGCCAGCACCTCTCTCATTCATTAGCTGTGTGTATTGCAATCTTCCATAGCAATGCCCGTTTCTTCATAGTTTTGTTAATTTCTCGTCAAACTGTGATATTGGGGGCAGGGTGGGGGATGGGGAAGGAAGGAAAAGCAGTGAATTTTACAGCTATTTTCTGTATTGCAATTACGAGTATTTTGCAGAATTCTGCACATGCACCATGTACAATTGTCAATAAAAATACCTGTTGATTTGAATATAATTCAAAGTTCTTTTTTTGATGTCTTTGTTTAATCATTTTGATTGCAGAAAGGAGAACAAAATGAATGGAACGATAAAGAATACATGCAAACACATGGCAGGGGTAAATCCAATATACAAATGATGCACAGGTCTGAGTGCATCAGTCGGAATTGTGTGCTTCAGGTAACTATGGAGTGCTTGACCCATGAGGCGAAGCCGAGTGGGTTTAGGCTAAATTCCAAAGTTACCGCATCAGGCATGCACACTATATTCCGACTGACGCACGAAAAGACATGTGCGTCATCTGTTTTATAGAATGGGTAATTTTCTTGCCAAGATTCCATTTTTCTATCGTGTTACCCGATGACAAATTTAATGGATGCATTTCCTTTTGGCTTGCCATAGACAAGAGCCCGAAAACCATGCATCAGTTTTTACTGGACACATGGTTTTTCTTCAGAACCATGCATCCGGTAAAAACTGATGCATGATTGTTTTAGCCAATAGGCATCTCGTACTGAGTGCATGAACGCTTGCTTAGTGCGCGAACCTTTGTTACAAGTGCGCGATAACATGTTTACCACTGTGACTCAGCGTGCGGCCAGTAGAAATCAACACATAGCTCTCAACCATTGAGATCGCAGGATTCTCGCTACCCATTCTATAATAACAAATGACAGTTCTGAGGACTTTGATGTATAATTGTGCAAGAACTGTATATCTAAAATGAATATTGCACGTCAAAATTTGGAATGAGAAGCTTGTTATGAGCAAAGCTTATAATATATAGAAAACAAGGTATTGTTGAGGAATAACTTTTTGTAAAGAAACTATGATTAAGCGCATGATACCATGTATGCTAACCAAAACATTAGACTTAGATAATGAAGAAAATGATGAAAAAGATATACACCCAAAGTTTTCGTATCAGGAACTAGTATTATTTGATTTTGGTTTGATTTGATTTATTTATTCTCTGTATGGCATTGCTTCACACATCCATCAATTTTCAGCAATATCATCAGATATTATAATGTATGTATACAAATACAGTACTACACAGAATATTGGTATATATTTTGTACAATTTCAACAAATTTCACTACACATAATACACCTCTAACATAATTACATGCATTAGAAATTTCCATACAGAATGGTTGCCAACAAAATGTAAAAAGAAATAAAAATAAAAATAAAAATTGACTCTTTGGTAACTGATGATGATACATGGCAGTAGTACAATAAAAACAAAAGGATCCAACATGATGATTGTGGATGCTTGAAAGTCTCTATCCTCTACACTAATCTACACTCCGGAGAGAGTCATAATGATAATTAGCATGCATATGTGCAGACACATGATTATGCTGAAATTGCAGAAGTTTTACACAACATAGAAAATTTTGATCAGAATTTAACAAAATAACCTGCTTCTACAACAGGTCATAATACCTTTCTTTGTCAGTTTTTTGTTTGTTTGTTTGTTTGTTTGTTTGTTTGTTTTTTTTTTTTGGGGGGGGGTGATAGTGATGATGATGATGATGATGATGATGATGATGATGATGATATTATTTATTGATGGAGATGACTGAATTGATATATGTTCTGTTTGCAAGAAATGTTTGTTCTCCTGCAAATCTTATTGTTGGCTCACATATAAATTCATGTATTTATCTATCTACCTACCTACCCATATCTATCTATCCATCTATCTACCTATCTATCTATCTATCTATCTATCTATCTATCTACCTATCTATCTATCTATCTATCTATCTATCTATCTATCTATCTGTCTATCTATCTATATATATATATACACACACACACACACACACATACACACACACACATATATATATATATATACATACATATAGTGATGTGGAGTGTAATTATAAATATGTCTTGCACCTGTTGCTAAGATTACATATCAGCATTAGAACTTCAAGAAACAATGTAGAAACCAGAAAACAATTAAAAGCTACATATTCATATAAGAGTCAAGACAACACTTCTAGCAACAATATGTTTTCTAAATAATGAATGAATGAATGAATGAATGAATGAATGAATAAATGAATGAATGGATAAACAGATGAAGGAAAATTGAATGACTGATGGAATGAGAATGATGTATGAATGAGAAGATAAGAAGATAAATAATGAAGGAAAGAAGAGTTGAATGACAGACTGAAAAGTTGAATGAATGAAAGAAGGAGTGAATGAGCAAATATATGAAGGGAAGAACAGTGAGCAAAATACAGCAAACCCACAAACAATTTTAGAACGTCACAGAGAAATGCATTTTCCCTTTGTCTCCCCCTCTAACCCTCCATCAAAACAAGATAAACAAAAGTTTGACCGGCAGACACGCTTGTAATGTTTGCCATTTGGCTTTTTTGTTGTGGGGTCATGCTATTTTTGGAAATGTTTTTAGCCAAAGATTTCGATCATTATCACGAGATCCATGAATCAGGACAACAGGGCGACAGCTGTGCGAATGAGAACCCTGCTGCTAATATCGTAAAGACATTAGCGAATTCTTACATACGCTGAGATATAACTTATTTTACCGACTTGACTGCATGATCATGCCTAATCCAAGTGAGGAACCGGTACTTGGTACCGGTGGCCAGATTGATGGTAAGATTGATGGATTTGAGCACATCTTTGCAGTGTTTTGTCCTGTGCTGTAGTCCCATGTGTATATATCTGCATGTGATCGTTTGTCAATTAGTGGGAGTGGCAAAATTACGTCCCGCTGCCCGTTTGCGTTGACGTCGGCGTTGTCGTTTGAGAACGCTAAAGTGAGAGTATATTCATTTGGAGTTTATTTCTCTTGACCTTCACTGTCATATGTATTTGGCTCTTGCCTCAGATAGTATCCTGGTAGGCCTACTGACGTAGACTCCAGATAAGAATACAATATTTCAAATGACAAATAAGTGGATCTAGCTTAGTTAGACCCGCCTTATTATAGAACCCGTCTACTTCATCGGTTCAAGAGTTGTGATGTTTCTACATTGCCACTCAGCGATCCGCTCCCTCAAGAGTCCAGGTTTTAAGATACAGTGGAAACTCGATATAACGAGATGGTCAGGACCGAGTCATTTTCCTCGTTATAGCCGATATCTCGTTATATCAGTAGGCATAAAAGAAAGCATAACATAAAGACATTAATTTGCACATGTGGGACTACCCATCATCTTTCAATCAATACTGATAACTTGATAATGTGTGTGAGGGAATTACTCACCTTTATGGGTAAGAATATGTTTTTCGCCAATGAAATCCAATATCAAGAATTTGTTTCTTATTAATTGTAGATGTTTGAATCTGTAAATTACAGGGCTGCCAACACTGGAAACTAGTTGAGAGTGAGACTCCCATAGACCAATGCTATAATTTAGGAGTCAAAATGAGTGAGATCAATAGAAATGCATGCAAATGAAATAAAGTTTCAGAGTGAGAAAGGACCAAAATGCGTGAGTCTCACGCTGAATGCGTGAGAGTTGGCAGCCCTGAAATTATATAGCATGCCATTGTGTCAAGATCGTCTGTGGATTAGTATGTGGTTATGGTATGGGTGTGTGGAATATATGGTATGGTCTGCACAATGCTGTGTGTGTATGTGACACATTCTGTATGTACATTATGACTGCGTGTGTGTGTGTGAAGATGGGGAATTCCCTACGTAGGAAAGCCAATCACAGCATCAGATTGCCTCACACCTGCTAAACGTCATGATGATGTCATGTAATGGCCGTCCCACCTTTTCTGCATGTATATATCAGTGTGCGCGCACACACACACATACACGTACAACATGCGGTGCTAGCTGGAGTGCACTGAAGAAAATATGTGTGTACAAGACAGTTTTTGGCGCATCGAGCTTTACAATCTCGAAAGGTGATAGCACAGGCGAAGTAAAGCTTTACCCGAGGACATTTTGCTTTACCTCGCTATAACAGGTTTGATTGGCTATGTTTTTCTTTGTTTGGAAGTCACAAAATTTATCTCGTTATAGCAGTTATTTCGTTATAGCCGATCTCGCTATAAGAGTAGCATTTTACATAGACTTGTGTGGAAGGAAATTTGGGACCGGGAAAATTTCCTCGTAATAACCGATATCTCGTTATAGCAGTGTTCGTTATACCGAGTTTCCCCTGTATTGACAAAGGTATCCTTTAAGTTAACTTGAGATGCAATATGTGCCAATATTGAGATATTTGTGCTGATTGCAGGTGTAATTTATGTGCTATCAAATAAACAGATGTTTAATATTATTATATTACAAAGAAAAGATGAACTTCATATTGCTACAACTAGTAGTAGGTGTCTACGGTTAGTACGAGTATATTTACATAGGTAAATCCAAAGTTTTGATACAGACTAAAGCTTATTGTTTCTCAAATGCACAGGTATGGTGATGTCATTAATCGATGCTGCCTATGACAAGAAAGGCGATGTGCGGCGAATCATTATTTCATCACTTGTGGATATTGGCAAGAAGAAAACCAAACTTGTCCTGAGCTCATGCCATTCTTACCTCAGGAAGCACAATAAGGTTGGATTTAGTCTACCAGTATTTGCTCTTCTCATTCCTCTATTCTTTCTTTTCAGCTTATCATTCTTTATTTTATTTATTATTTTTTGAGCTGCACAGCAGTACTAGCGATTATAACATTTGATTTTAAGTTGTATACCTGAGCTGATTTCATTTTATTTTTACTATGATATTTGCATAACAGCTGCAAGATATGTCTCTGTGATGATTCTTCTTCTTCTCCTTCTTCTTCTTCTTTTTTCAATGAAGTGCAGGCCACCTTGTGGTGTATCAGTGTAATGGTTTGAGGAACACACATATTACTACTTCAAATTAGTCATCAAAATTGTTGATTAAAGGTGCATGGTCCCGGTGTTTTAGTCAAATGCGTACGCGGGCGCACGGCGCAAGTTTCCTATAGAGACCTACGCTATCGACTCCTCTTTAGCGCTTACGCTTTGGCCCACTTCCCCGAGTCTGAAGAAGTCCGATTCACTGTTGTCAGTGGTCAGATCACAGTTCGGCTCATGATTCGGCTGAGGGGGATGACAGCTTTAGCAAACTTCTTTTGTGATGTCATAATAACAAGCACATATGCACGCACCCTGGCATTACTACAGACTGCGCGATGCGCAGAGAAGACAACGAAGGCAACGTTACTTAGCAACAGCTACGCACTTTACTCTTGATGACAGCTCAACTTCGGTAATCTTCGTATCAATGCTAACGATGATCGGCAGTATCATCAACAGCGCCCTCTACACTACCGGGACTATGCCCCTTTAAAGGCATATTTTCTTGATTCTATTAAATGAATAATAGCTGCAATGAGAATCTTCCATCTTCTAAACACCACAAATATCTGAAGGAAAAAACTTGCACACCGGTACTTGTTTGAGTGGTATGTACAAAGTGTTGCATGTGTATGTGAAAGAAAAGGAGTGTCTTGATCTATCTGAGTCTGATAGGTCTTTGAGATAAAAGCAGGGATTTTTTTCAAAGTATGTATGCATCCTGCTCATCCTCCATCCCCATGCTCCCCCCCCCCCCCAAAAAAAAAAGACAAAACAAAAAATCATAGGAAAAGTTTACAATACAACTGCATTTAACTGCTCCAGGCTCGCACATGTCTGGAAATGGGGAATTATGGTGAAGATTTGCTCACACAAGATTAATGGTTCTTACCCTCCTCATTGTCCAGCTGCCAAAGGACCACAGGACAGTGATCCTGCAGACCATGGAACGCGTCCTTAAGGAGAGCCCGACCAACGTTCCCGGAGCCCAGGCCATTGACCTCATCAAGCTCGCTTCAGATGAAATGACAGCCTCCAAGGTAGTGCTGCTTCTCAGTCTGCCCCTGAGCTCAGGCACAAATATCCGGCCTGCCTGTTCTACGCTTACTTTTGAGCTTCTCATTTGTTTTGCATTATGTGCAAGTGTGCATCATTGCGAGAGGTTTTGTACTAATGCCCCATTGTTTGTGTTGAACCTTCAAATTAGAAAAGACCGCAGCAATTTGCTCACAAGTAATGACAAAAAGTAAAAAGTGGGTTTCTTGAGTGTTTATGTGTAAGGAATTATCTTAGCATTCCTTTGCTATCTGAATAACATTAATGTCACTTTATTGTTGTTTTTTTGCTGACAGTCATTCTTTCACCTGATTAATAAATGCAACTTGTTTTGCACACAGATGGTAATAGGTAATGCATTTGTCCTTGCCACAAATGAAAATATGACCCTAAAAAAAGTCACAATCAATCTATAAACATTCAGTAACTGTAATTTATAGGACAAAGAGAGTAATGATCAATGTATCAACAATCATCTTGCTTAATTTCTATGACTGCCATCATCTTGCAGGATGTGGAACCAGAGTGGCAGACGGCAGCAAGCAACGTCCTCGTTGCCCTGGGAACAAACTTCTGCAACGACGTCATGGAGAATCTGTACACAAAGTTTCAACCGGGTGCCCTCCCCCACTTCTTTGTTGTTCAGACCCTCGCCAACCTGGCCAACGTTAATCGTAAGTTTCGCTTGTCTCATCACCAAATCTTTATCACTTTTGGTATGAGTAGAGTGGAAGCTGGTCTGTCTGTGGCTGAAATCTGTGTGTGCCCTTTGTTTATTTATTTTTTCACCTAGATGAAGGAACAGTTATGATTGGCATGTTAAAGTTCGAGCCCATGTGAAACCAATGTCACACTATTTAGTGAAGATGCCATTTCCCCCATAAAGGCAGTTATGGGGTTTTTTCTTTTTCTGATGAGTTTTTTAGCTTGTTTGTTTGTTTGTTTGTTGTTTGTTGTTTGTCAGGTAGCAATATGATTAGAAAGGAACAGAATTTGATGTAGTTTCTAGGATAGGCTTGTTGTTTTAAAAGGAACAGGTGATTAGTAATGCTGTCATTATCTGGATCATGGTCTAGTTCCAGGATTTCTTATTTTTTTTCTTTAAAGGATGTGTGCATCTCATTTTATGGCCATAGTGACCTTATGACCTTAGTAGTGCTCTGTGGGTGCTTCTAGTTTTAGCTATATCTATTGTGTACTCCTCAGTCATACTTGATAAAGATACACTGTAGTTGCATTTCAAATCATGCCTTCTGATGAGACCATTTAGAAATGAACTTGTTAATTTTGCATATTCCCTGTTAAATTCCACAGCAACTGTGTGTAAGTCTGACTATAATTTTTGCTCTGCTAAGAATTTCACAGCACAGAATTGTAACAGTAGACAGCTGGATATGGCATGGCTGTGCGAGATACCTGACAAAAGCCTTTTCTGTCATTTTTGTTTCTTTCCCATGCAGCTTTTGGCTTCGTCCCACACCTGAGTGCTGTGATGAGTACAATGATCCCCATGGTGGGCATGGCCAAACATGACAACATGAAGTGGGTCTTTTCATCTGGTAAGCCATGTACTGGCATAATCTTTGCTCACTTATCTCCCCCACCCCCCCCCCCCCCAGTTTTAATGATATGTCATGAATTTTGTATAGATAGTCATCATGAGTTTCTTTGAGTCATCTGGAGTTGGAAAATTGCCCAGGTAACTTCCTGTAATGCTTACATATTGGTTCATGTCCTATATTTTGGATGAATTCACTTGATGACCAATCTCATGTCAAGTTGCAGTAAACCAACTGTTGACAGTTTCCCATAAAGTTTTGCAGTTCAGGGCAAAATATGATGGCAGTCTTTGTCCAGCATATCACCAAGAGACCCAAATTCTCATCTTGCCAAAGGTGAAAATAATTACTTTCGGTGCCTGTTCTTTGATTGTGGCATTCGTTCTAAAGGTCAAATTGGCAAAATGAGCTGTTTTGCTCAAACATAACTTGTCTTAATATTTTTTTAATGAATCAATATGTTAATAATTCATTCATACACATTAATGTATGTCCTAACTACTCTGTCACACTTTTGTTCATCCATAGTTCTTGTGTGATGAATGGTTCTTTGCTAATCTATGTGCCTATTCATCAATTTGTTTTTTATCCATTCAGTTATTGATTCATTCATCCCACCATCTTCTAGCTACATGTATCTATCATACACATATTTGAACATTTATCCATTTCTTTTTTGTCACTGATGTTTCCATCTACTCATCTTTCATTCCTTATGCAAACCCATTACATTCACTACTCATTCTGTTTCAGTCATACCCATCCTCCAATTCACTCTTCACTCAATATCATCCAAGTAGTCTCAACAGTTTGCCAAAACTGTGAATATTTTATGGACGTTTCAAATATCTTTCCACCAGCTTTTGCCAGGTTCAGCGAGAGCATCCTCCACTACGTGGCAAACATTGACACGGCACCGGACAACACGGTCAGGAAGGAGACGTACGCCGATCAGATCTTCTCCGGCTTCGATGTCCTCTTCTCTCTCTGGCTTCCGTCCAAAGAGGCAAAAGTAAGCAGACTGTTCACCTGACAGGTGTGGCGGTATTCACAGTTTGGCGTGGCTTGGCTGTATTTGCCATGAGACCGTTAAAGGCACATCTGTAAGGTCCTGCAATGAGCATGTCTGATATTTCATTATGCTCTGTGACTGATCTCACAAAAGTTTTGCGATTGATTCGTCTCTTTATGTTATCTGTTACAATGGGTGCAAAACTTTTGATGCAGTATGTTTTTTGTCCCAACATGTTAATACTTTATGAGTGAAGTTCCTGTTATGGATAATAACTAAACACCTTCAGCAACAACTTCTTTGCTGATTTTATGTACTGTCATTTTTCATGTTGAATGTTAAAGATGTAAACTATGCAAAACTATATAGCTGCTGCAATAGTACATCCCTTTAATAATATTTTAAGTTCTTGCCTGTTATTAGTACGACTACATTTATTGATTTTAAGTCCTCTCATTTTCCATGCTGAATGTTAAAGATGTGCAAAACTAAGTAGATGCAGCAAAAGTACATCCTTTAATTTGTGAAGTTTTCGCTTGTTGTCATGGTAACCAGCTCCGTCTCATCGTGGTGGAGGCAATGGGTCCCATGACGCACATCATGACGAGGGAGAAACTGGACGAGCAGCTACCCAGACTGGTGCCGTCCATCCTGGCTCTGTACAAGAAGCACCAGGAGCCGTTCTTTATCACGCAGGTAAACACATTTAAAACCATCATCCACATGATCTAATAAAAAAACATTCATTATGTTTTTGTGTATTCCTGTATTGATATAATCTGTGGCGGGTTCATAGTTTCAGAACTTGCATTTGACCTATTTGTGATTCAATGGCAGAAAACTTTGGCAGTTTAAAACAGAAAAGAAAGAGGACAGATTGTGATCTTCTGCTATTTCTCAAAGTGCAACAGTTTGGTCAGTCCAAGTAAAATATGTTCAGCAGCAAGTCTCGGAAGTGGTATAAGACACAATGTTCAATGGAATTATAGGGCTATTCTTATCTTTTCTAATCAACATCAGGCCATTCAGTTGAAAAATATCGAATTTTCAGTGAGCATTATTATTTAACCTTCATATGTTAGTACATAGATGTCAATCCAGCACAACATAATTATGTATGCCCCAAATTTTCATTTTGGCAAAACTTCTAAAAGATCGCTTGTTTAGAGCAATTGTGGGGTGAAGTTATGTCTCATTAACATATTCTAAAAGATCATAATATATTGGGGAGCAATGCACACTGGAAACCAAAAATAACCTGTCATCCCTAAAATGGCCCCTTTTACTGTGGAAATACCCAGATGGAACTGTGTGTGAGTGTACAAAGTTCTGACCAGTGTGCTCTGTAAATTACAAAGTAGATAGGAGTTAAATGCGACTGTGCATCGGGAGTGATGGATTTATGTGGAAGCGACTTTTTTTTTTATGGTGGGGTCAAAGGTCAGATGCGGGTGACATCAGTGGGCATTGTGTATGCATGCATTGCCGTCAGTGTGTGTCTTATACCCTCACACTCCATAATTCTTGCCAGGGGCTGTGCATGATCCTAGATGCGGCAGCAGCAGAGGGCAGCATAATCCTGGAGCCACAGCTGGAGACCATTCTCAACACACTACACGCACAGGTAAGGAAAAACATTCCAAACTCAGCGACCTTTTTTTCATTGTTTGGTAATGTTCAGCTCTGTGGCTTTTAGGAATAAATCTCCCATCCTTTTCTATGCTCACTTTGCCTTCGTGAATATATGTGGAGTGTGTATGTATTTCGGGGGGGGGGGGGGGGGGGATGGAGGTTGCTTCATGAAGAAGTTGGTCATCATTGCAAGACAATGCCTGCAGTCGCCATAGTAACAAATGAAATACTGTCAGCTCATTGGATTGTTACCCAGCTGCTGCTACCATGGACAGTGTAATTGTTGCATTTTGCAAATGTTTCAGTTTGCTTCATGGATCTAGACCTGAGATATAAAGTATCTTGTCCACATTTAACTGATAAAGATGTGCATCTCTCAGAACTCTTTCCATCCATTGATTATAGGTATCTGGTACTTTTGCAAAAGTTCTGCCAATCAAGACACTCAATGGAGTACTGTGTTTGCTGACTAAGTACTGCTTTATGGTGTCTTCAATGTCGACATAACAGAGACCCATACTGTGTTTTTTCTGTGATATCTGGGTTTTGTTGCATAAAAAGATGCAGTCAAACATAAGTCAGGTATCAGCCAATCAGAATTGAGTATTCAGAAATGTCAAATTGTTTCTGACTTACAAATGTGTATGTTTGATCCCAACTTTAAATGCAACAGGGCCCACGTGACATTCAAATGAATGTGCCATGATTGTTATCATTTGTCCAATGTTGCTCAAGTGCATGCTGACTGGTTTTTCATTCAAAATGACTTTGATAGGAGATTTCACCTCAAGGACATAGTAGCACGAGCATTCATGGATGGCCAAATGCATTACTCTGCTCATTTGGGTACATTTGAAAACCATGAATAGCACCGGTCAGTGAAAATGTGCATCAAAGCGTACACTCATCAGTAACAGTGGACTCCAGCTCAAGTTGAAGTTCTTCGGTGTATTGATTCTTGTTTGATTGTATATTCAAACCAGGCCAGCTTTCCCACCCCATGGTATCGTATCACCACGCTACCAGGTCTTTAAAATATGTGACTCATTGCATCTGCTTCGGTCATACACAAGTTCTGTCCGTGCTCCTGTTTGTAGGTGTGTGTGCCGGCCGATTACACCAACCCAATGGGTCTCAAGAACCACAACGAGGTCCGGCGGTGCTTCTCCGTTCTCGCCAAATCCTTCCCGGACAGAGTGGTCACCTTCCTGCTCACCAAGCTGGACAACAACAACGAGCGGATCCGCATCGGCACGCTGGCCGTCTTCAAACAACTCATCAACTCAGCTGGTAAGCTGCGAATGGAATTCTTTTTGTCATGACAACTCGTCCATGCTGTGTGTATGCATTGACAGAACAATTATGATCGATCAAGAATCAGGTGATCAGGTGGTGTCAGTCAGTGTATCCAGAAGCTTTTATACATTTTAATTTGTACTGGCAGTCACTGGCAGCCTTGTGACATCACTACATATGAAGATGTTTCTTTAATTTGAATTCAAGGTGTACCATAGTGGCTAAATGTGAAAAAGTAATGAAAACAGTTTAATTTCTGCTATTTTGTGTTTGGCTATCATTGCCTTAGCTAATGAGAATTTGAAGTTTTGACTCATATGTCTGCCTTATACAGCATAGGCTACTACAATTGCATGACTAGAAACAAGGTTTTGAAAGTCTTACACATAAATCTCAAACACGGTTTAAATGATGTCACTTTTGTACACATCCATTCTGTTTGACCAAGTTGCCAAGGGATAAGCTGTGCATATTAAGATGAGCAATTGCACAATCCGAGCGAGCCTAGCTAGAAACGCAGTCGGGAGAAACTCTAAGAATGATCATCTGTCAATTCATGTTTCAAAACCATGTTTAAAAAATGGTGTTTCTTGGTACGCAAAGTCTCATGAACACAGCCTTAGAGTATTGTGTGGCCATATCTTCATTTGATGCAAGTTTCTCTAAACTTTTCTGCCTTCTCTCCAGGTCCACATATGGAGGACAAAAAGCCTCTGATTCTCTCAGGTCTGAAGATTGTGCTACAGGAAAACAATAATAAGGTAAATTACAGTCACTTTTATGGGTTGTATTTCCTATAGAACGGCATTTCTGTATGTAGGTTTATCAGAATCATTCTCATTTGAACGGGGGCCTCCCTCAGCAAGTAAAAAATATAGAATATATACAGACAGCAGAAGAGCAGTGCTGTGATTTCCATGTTTCTCAGATGTGGAAAAACCTCTTCATATGTTGTGAGAGCAGTTTTCAAAGCAGGTGGGACAGGACTCTAATTGTAGATATGACACAAAATAAAGGATAAATTGGTGTGTATATCAGTGGATGATTTGAACATGTGGAACTTATGTAGATCAATATCAAAGATTCTCAAAATATGTGTGATGAAGTACCATTTACGATTGATGATCTCTTACATATGATGAAGAAGATTTAATCTAAATTGACACTTGTCCGACATTGTCAACATACTTACATTCGACTTGTTAAAGAAAAAGATATGTCTAATGACAAATTTCAAGTCATAGGGCAGCAATCACTTGTAGAGATTTAAGTAACTAGAAAATGCATCATAAAAGGATGTTTCACATGTGATGCCAATAAAATAAAACAAAAACAATTATGGTACAATGTACAAGGAAGGTGGCACTTGTGGTCATATTGACTGTAATCTGACATTGCCTGCCATCATTAAATTTCTGTGAGAAGTGAATGAGCTGCCTTAACCCTAAAGTGTCTGGATGCCTAAAGGATTAGATACTCACTACGATTTCCACTACTGGTCATCTTGGTGTCCATGCCACTATTTAACTATTGATGCTTGTCTTGTATTCTCAAGTATTTGTGTTACACACTTTCTTGCAGGTGAAGAAGATGTTTGCTCAGGTCGTGATAGCCATGGCGGACCACGACTACCTGTCACTAGAGGGCGGGTATCAGATGGTGGAATTTATAATCAAACAGTGCACCTTGACCCCAGACCCCCAGGTGAGAGTCATTGAACCCAAGGGCATCACATTGGTCAAGAGGTCATAGGGGTCATAAGGAGTATGGAAAGCCCAAAATGGGAAAAAATAATAACACTATGCTGCAATGAGCTTGATAGAGTGAGCAAAGTTAAGTAGTTCTGTTTTTATTTTGTAAGTCAGATATGAACATGTGATTCTGTGCAGCATGAAAATAGAAGTCATTTTGAAATCAGCTTCAAAACAGATATACGGTACATTAAACAAATACAATTTTTTTTTTTTTTTTTTTTTTTTTTTTTTTTTAAGGCTGAAACAGTGCCTTCCTAGGTAGTGGAGGAATGTAATAAGCAAGAATGTAAAAAGTGAGAGAAGAAAAAACTTCCACAAGCACACTGGGAATCCTTCAGTGATATTTGAATGTTTGTTGTAATGAGTACTTTATTCCAGAGTCTTGTTTTTTACTTCACATATGTCAGTTTTGTTTAGTCTTTCTTTGTGACTGAAAAGGCAAAAGTCATATCAAAGAAAGCATTTATGTTGTATTGCGTGATTTTCCCCAAAAATTTGATGAGTAAGTGTCTATGTAGACTTATTGATTTAATGAAGGCTTCCTGGGATTGGGGCAGAAAGTACTGCTCATGCCTGGACTAAATCAATTCAATTTTTATTTTACCTGATTTCTTTTATAGGTCTTTAAAATCCATAATGAAATGCTATATTTTGTTTGTCCTTTAGACTTCAAAAAGACACTAAGAATGATTTTGATGGTTCCTTAATTTCTATTCGTAACAATATCTTATTTGTGCAATTGTGAAAAGAAAATCAAACTCTAATTTTTTAAACACTATTTTATTTATTGTTCCACAGACTGGAAGGAGGATCACCGACCCGGAGTATGTCAGTAATGAGGCCCTGAGAGCCATGTGTGAGAACGTGCTCCATCTAATCACGACCACCATAGCCAGCATGGAAGAGGTGAGGCTGATACAATATATTGTATATCTCCTGACCATGGGGCATCTCGTTAACCCGTTGAGGATGGACTGATTTTGCTGTAACACGCACTTCCCATACACACCTGCCCGAGTATTCTCGGGGCTTGTCTTCAACAGGTTTAATATTCCCCCCAGCACTTTATTTTGCCATAATGGTTCTATTATGTCACACGCTGTTGTCTAAAACAAAGGAGTTTGTAGATGTGACAATACTCGGCTTTTGGGGTCTTTGTTTTCATTTGCTCTTCCTGCCTTCTTCCGCTGTGCTCCCATAGGCATGAATAAAGGTTTAATAGTCGGAACTGGAATGGATCATTTTTTTCAGAGCAGTTGTTTGCTGTTCCTATATTACCATATAGCCTTGATCTGTGCTGTATATATCATGTGAACAAATGTGTTTGAGTTAATGATATTGAATTTTTAAAGTGGCAGGTGATCAGGGGGACATTTCATGAAGCATTTAGTCCGACAAAGTTGTTGGAAAATTTTACTCTCAGCCAATCAGATGCAAGGATTTCAGTAGCTTGTAACAGTTTGTCAGAAAAATATCTGACCAAAACGCTTCATGAAATGCCTCCCAGTTTCCTTTTTTTTAAGTGTCGAATGTCTTGGGTCTCTTCTTTCTCTCTTCATCTTCCTCTTTTGTTGAGTTTCTCTTTTTTTAAGACAAGTAACACAGAAATACCCAAAGCTACCATTATTTTTTATTCAGAGCAGTAGTCACTAGATAACCAGGAGGTATGACCATGGACCTAATACACATGGACATTCATCGTGTTGTTAATTAATTCATGCACCCGTACATCTCAAAAGCGCCACAAAGATATTTTTAGCTTGCTTCACTGCTTTGATCCCATGATCGTCACCGCCAGCAAGCCGGGAGAAGAACAAGACGGAGATTCGAGAAATCTAAAACTATATGCGCAGAAGAAAATAACTCACAAAAATCAAGTAAAGTGAATGTGCAGTTGTGGTGTATGTTAGGAAATCATTCCTCAAACAATTTCGCTTGGGAGAAGCAGGCAGTTTTTAAAAGAAAGCTAACATTTTGGCAGAATGATTGTCATTTGTGATCTCAATATTTCACTTTTCTCCAGCTTATTCCAGACCAAAAAGGGACTGTAAGGGTAGAGAACAGATATATCTTGCCATTAGGCAAGGTCTTATGCGTGTGTGCGAAAATGTGTGAATCAGCAATTACCCATCTTTTGACACAAAATTTGTAATGATCTCAGGTTTGCTGCTCCTCATCATCTGTATTTATTCAAAGACATTTCCGTCTGAAAAAGGCACATCAGCGAAACGAGACTGAAATGAGGGAAACGATTCTTTTGTTAGTGACGATACATGATTACACAGTCGTTATTGTCAAGACACCTGAATGTACTCATTAAGATGCACATAATCAGGTGTCGGTGACGATCGTTACATCAAAGAAAGACTGCCGTGAATAGTCCATGTTGTATTACGTCCATGGTATGACCAAAACATTCTTCTTCTTTTTTTTTTCAGTCGATGTCTTGCAGATGTTTTAAAGAAGTGTTAATTCTTTATTTTGTCAGAAGAGGTCAATTGCCTTTGCTTTTTGCTTCATCGTTTGGCAGGTACTTTGGCCGTTCATGCTGGAGTTTGTGGCCCTGCCCCAGTACACGGATGGCATAATGCCACTCTGTCATAACCTGGCCTACATCGCTGCCAAGAAACGCGAGGCTCAGGATGAGGACTACCAGATCGACTTTGAGACTCAAGTCAACATACCCAAGCCGTGTGCGATCATCTCTAGACTCATGGTAAGAAAACCCAAAGTCTTTGAATACTCTGTTGTGTGTAAAGTTAGTCAGTCAGTCAGTCAGTCAGTGAATCAATCAGCTACTGAGTCAGTCAATCAGTCACTCAATCAGCTAGTCAGCCAGTCAGTCAGACTGTTACTCAGTCAGCTATTTAGTCAGTCATTCAGTCATTCAATCAGTCATTTACTCAGTTAGGTCAAAGGAGGAGCTGTGATTACTTTTCTGACCAAGGGGAACACATATCTGTGGTATTTCTTTGTCATATCACAGCGATGTAAAAGATATGATTTTGCACAATATTTTCTGCAATTTCCCCGAATAAACTTGAGCTTCTTAAAATCAGACAGCAGCATATAAAATGTATTGTGATTACAGAAGAACTAGAGTTCTTTGATTCACAACTAATCTTTATTGTGAACCTTACGCTGCTGTGACAGTATCCTACATGTTGGTTGTCTCATCACCCCATTCCAGGTTCTGGCCGGTCGTCCTGACAATGGTCGTAAACGTGGTGTTCACGTCCTGAAAGTGCTGGAAGGACTAGGACCTATTCTGAATGAAAACATTGCTGACATGTGGGACACAGTCATCCCAAAACTGATCCAGTATTTAGACGGTGAGACTTTGTCAATAGCAGTAAAACCTTAGTTCGACAAGTGTCTTCCACCTGTCTGTTGCATAATGTCACATGTGACGCATGAAGCCTTTGAAGCATGTTGTGCAGTTATGGTCAATTATCATCTACATAGGACGTTTTAGCGGCACATTAAAAATGTGTATTGTAATGCTGTCTGCTCAATTTTTACTCTTCAATACGAGAGCATAGTGAACGAAATGTATAGGCCAATGTATTAATTTCCTTTAGGTTATCGTTGTTACTGGCCGTTCAATAATACACCGTATTTTGTCTCGTCTGTTTCGCGAGCACTTACCGAGTGCGCGTATGCTTGCTACTCAACTTCAAAGTCCAGTAGAAGTGTGGTACTTCTGTGCAGTTTACGCTTTCTGTGCATAATGATTATAGATGGTAATGATTATATTGGATGTCATTAATTCATGGAATACCAGGGAATATTGCACTCATCTTCAGTTCATACTATAAAGGCCCTAACATGTGTAGTATTCCCTGGTATCCCATTCATAGCCATCCAATATAATATAGATATTTTATTTTGTCTCTTGGATGGTAGTGATCTCAGATTATTTGACACATGAGAGGCATAAACATTCCACGAGCCATTTCCAAGTGAAAATCACACACGCATGCAGCAACAGACCCACACACACACACACATGCACTCGCATATTGTACATATCCATACATACATACATGTCGTCAGTTTGTACCTTTTCAAAATGTCTCAATTTTTTGATACTTTATTTTTGTATTGTGTTAGATAATCTTGATGACCCAGACAAGTGGTCCCAGAAGTCATGGGAGGACCTCCTCCTCAAGGTGAGAACCAGCTGTGAGAACCAGCTGGTTGCCATGGCAACTATTCCACTTTGAATTCTTTGTGAAAATTAATGCTGTATCCAGGATATGTTGTTATGATGTACATGTAATGGGGTGGTGCTCCTTGTATAGACATTCTTAGAAAAGAAAATTGTTACAATGTGAATGTGTATTTACCTAAGATCCTTTAGATTTCCCCCCTATTTCTGTACAATAACTATGTGTTAGTCTGAAATAAAGTTTGATAACAAAGTCAAAATTCAAAGGCAGTGATATAATCACAAAAATCTCAAAGCACTCTGAGCAGAATGTAAAATGCAGGATTAAGTGTTTAGCAGAAAAAATATACATCAGAGAAAGAAAAGTGAAGTGAAAGAATTATATAATGACACACTTACTGTGTGTCCGTGGGAGACAGTGCTGCGGAGGTGTGTGTAGTCATTCTCTTTATTGGGTGAATTTATGGTTTTGCTTGTATCACACACGTTGTTCCTGTGCTTCAGTTGCTGTCCAAAACTCTGGACGATGCGCAGAGTGAGGACTGGATTGGGGAACTGGGAGCAAGCTTCGGAGAACAAGTGGCCCTCTATCAGAACATGCCAGAAGAGAAGGTAAAGCAACCACTGCCACAATTCAAACAATTGCCGTTTCCAAATGGGAGTAGGATAGAAGTACAGTACTCTCTGCATAATCGGGTAGGCTCGGGCAAAGCGTTTCTTACGCGATTAAGCGGAGTACCCGATTAACAGAAGAACACGTCTCATTCACATTTGACACACACAATGTGTATGTACATGTATTGTACACCGCACCGAACATCTACACTGTATGCTTAACACGCGTGCTTGCAAGGCACATTATACATACCTTACACTTGCTCAGTCAGGAGCAATAATTTACACTGTTGTTATGGACAAATATGTCTTCATAAAACTTTGTGGTTCGACTATAGACTCCTCGCTAACGTGGAAAATTGGACATGCATGATTTCTTAAAGTGTTATATCTGTGATAAAATGTGGTTAGAAAGTAGATTAGACGAAAATTATTTACCCATTTATGCGGAGAGGCAACCCGATTAACAGGTAATTTTAATGTGCATTGGAACTGACTTTGACATATCTACCCAATTAAACGGAGTACCCGTTTAAGTGATACCCGATTACGCGGAGAGTACTGTATTTTTCTGATTCAAATTCTGGTTCCCTGTCCTAAACTGGAGTGAGAAAACTCAATTCTTCGTATTCCATTTACGCATTCTGTCTCTGACAACATTGATCGTTTGACATACACTGATGGGAGATGTTAGAGTGTATGACCCTGACCTGTGTTCATTGGTCACTCATGGCCACTATGTGATACCATTAGTTGTCAAAGGTCAGTATCAACTTAACACTGTTAGCAATACAAAATGACTTTGTATTATGATGATGGGTGTATACCATTATAGCTTGGCATTTTCCTGTTATAACTGTGTAGTATGACACATCATGTATTGCTGCTTTTTAAATCATAACATTACATCTACAATCATAACCCAACGTTACCGTGTATGTTTGAAGAGTACTCTTTCTTCTCTTCAATTTTATCTTACCACAACCAAACATGCTTTAATAATGGGTGAGATTTTACAAAATATTAGACTGATACAGTTGTATTACTCTTCACTACCTAGGTGATTTTGTATGTGGAAGAATCAGAGTTTACTGTGAAACCAAGCTTGAAACTGTAGAGATGCGCCCGTATGCACGGTCACTGACACCATGCGTACAATATTCTAACTCATGTTTGTTTGTTTGTTTGTTTGTTTGTTACAGAATTTCATGTACAAATGTCTAGGCATTGTGATGAGAAAAGTGACCAACAAGCAGTTCATCCAGAAACATCTCGATATTTTGTTTTCCACCATCAAACACAGCAGCCAAGTGGAGAGAGAGGTAATTGAATCATCTTTAGGTGTCTAACTACCACACAAACTCAATCAGTCATGTTTGTATGTATTTGTGTGTGTGTGTGTGTTTGTCTAAATGTGGCTGAATCTTTTTGTCAAAGTAGAAGAAAAAAATGCAACTGATATTTTGAAGCACTGGGATTTTATAGTAAGATCATAGTTCATAGCAACACAGATCACAGTTTAGTTATGAATCTTTATATGCTTGGAATAATACTTTTAAGTGTGTCCCTAATTGATATGGAAAGGGGAATAAAAGAGCACTCTTGTCTTAATGACATTACAGCTTTATCATCATTGCTCTAAACCTTCAGCAAAGCACATGATTATCCACCAGTTCAGATGCTACAAATACAGGATATAGATACATTGCATTTCTCTTGAAGAATCCTCCACAAAGTTATGATTAACTCTTTTCATGCTTTGAGTGCTTTGGCACAGAGAACCCCATAGCATTGTGTACACTGTCCATAGTCCCTTGCGCAGAAAGGGATAAAGAACCAACTCACTCTAAACACCTCGTCTGTCAGGGTATGTTTAATCAGAGCTTGACCCCCCATCCCACCCCCCCCCCCCCCAGAAAAAAAAAAAAAAAAAAAATTATATATACATATATATCATTGAACAGCAGCAAGAGACAAGAAGAATCCTGAACCCTTTATGTACCATTGAGTTTTTATGTCCACAGATTTCACAGGCATACCTATAGACAGGATATTAATGTGGCACTCAGAGAGTTAATGACTTGCTCTGCCCTCACTTCACAGGGTTGTGCCATTGGTCTGGGCTTCTGTGCCTCCTCCCACCTAGACCTGGCCCTCACCAAGCTGGAGACGGTGGTCAAGGGAGAGATGTCAAGAAAGTCCAGTGGATTCTTCAACTTTGGGAAGGTCTGACATTTTTTGCTTCTTTGTCTGTTTTGTATTTGAGCTAACATTTGAAGTACTGATCAATTTGTTTTCTCTTGTATTATTTACTTTATAATTGTGTATCTTAAGAATTGAGCACCCTGTCTTACTCCTAGAGTACTCTAAATGCAGAAATATATATTCATTTTCATGTATTTCATGCTACTTTTGGCAAGCACAGATTCTAGAACCCCCGATAATATCTTCACAATTTGTTGTGCACATTTCAAACCGGTTGATTTGTATCCTGCGACAACTGATGTCAATAATACTAGCAAAATTTCAAGGACATTGTATGATATTTTTGCAAGTCTATTCCCTCTCCAAATGTTACTTGTTGGATGAAGTACTGTTTAAACACCATGACAATTGGGCAATATGTCAATTTTTATGCATGGAATTGTCAAATCAATTTCAGTCCTTTTTGGGTATTGGATGAAAAAATACGAGTAAGCAGTTGTGCAGCATGAAGGAATTGAAGAACCAGTGATTGCATTTTTTGAGTCGCTCAGAGCAAAAATTCAATTACGTGAAAATGAAAATATGTCAAGTAATCTATACAAGGAACTGTTTCCATCTCTGTTGCTTCATCGTCAGGACAAAGGCGGAGAGGACACAGGGAAGATTAAGAGCACGGTGATGCTCTGCTATGGTTACCTGACACTGTACGCTCCCACGGACATCATCGCCTCCAGGGTGGAGGCAAACATACTCAAGAACATCAACCCTCATTTCCAGAATGTCAAGGTGAGCTCTGTGATGTCATCCGCTCCCGTTGGAGATCTCTCCAAATTTAGCGATGAATGTGATTTCTTTCTTTCTTTCTTTCTTTCTTTTTCTTTCTCTGTTCTTTCCTTTCTGTCTGTCTGTCTTTCTTTCTTTATCTCTTTTAATCTATTTATTTCTTTATTCACATATTTGAGGAGTTTGACTGTAATCGAGTTAACTCCATTTTTGTCAATTTGTGATATCTGTGATTGAACCTGCAAAAAAAAAGCACAAAGAAAATAACAAGATTTTTGTTGTCATAACTGCTAGAATTTCAATAAGTGAGGTATCATTGGAAAGGGCTTATTTTGCTCTATG
This sequence comes from Diadema antillarum, assembly GCF_040938485.1. Taxonomy (NCBI): domain Eukaryota; kingdom Metazoa; phylum Echinodermata; class Echinoidea; order Diadematoida; family Diadematidae; genus Diadema; species Diadema antillarum. The sequence goes on from NW_027271333.1 coordinate 124,720, forward strand.
TAATGATGGGCTTTATTCCTTATTCATTTTCATGAAGTAAATGCTCCTTGTTTCTTGTATGCTGAAGTAAACTCATCTTCACACATCAAGTGCAACTTTTCTGAGTGCTTGGATTAGATTATTTTATTTTCGAATTCATTGTGGATCCCAAAGCTATCAATCAGTGGTACAATGTCATATGGCACCATGCAGCTGGTTTTGATCATGAGTAAGACATTGTTAACCTTCGTTTGTCAGTATGCCATACAACAATACTTCATTCAGATTTAGTTACTGTATACGCTATAATTTTCGCGTACATAAATTTTCGCGAATTGTCGCTGTCACACATTTTCGTGCGTGGTTAAATTCGTGATTGGGGGACCAGAGAAAATATATAAAGTGGCAAAGAAAGTGTGAATTCTCAACTTACTAGCAAATAAGAATGATACTAGTTATACACTGCATGAAAAAGACTTGCCAAACTCTGCGAACTAGTAAGTTAGAATTCAACATTTTTGAAGTGGTTAAGTCCATCGCGCTAGATTTCTGACGAGTGGTCCCCTAGATTTCTGACGAGTGGTCCCCTTGCGATAATGGATTGGCTCTCTACAGTATTCGTAAGTAGACGTGGACGTGCGTAAACAAGCTTAGCCAGTATGGTCTGTTCGGTAAGCCGTGACATGGTATACTAGTACTGAAATGTTTGTATCATCAAGGCAAGGGATTAATTTTGGAAGGTAATATTTTCGCGTGTTGTTAATTTCGCGAATAGCTCCCGACTCGCGAAATTCGCGAAAATAAAACCCCCGCGAAATATATAGCGTATACAGTAGTTCAGGGAGTGATACTAGTAATGACTGTGACTCATGTTTTCAGAATTGCTTTGTAAAAGTTCTCTTTTTGGGAATTATGTTGAGATGTGCCCTCAGAGTATGACTGCTAATAGTGAAATGAAGTGCTGTACCAAAACTTGCTTCACAGTATTTGATGTTCTTCCATCAATGTCTAATTTTCCTCTTTATAGAATCACCATTGTTGAAGATGGGAGATAAATCAATTATCAGATTAGGAAGCAAATTTGAAGATGTAGGATATCAGGCCCATTTGTATTTTGTACCAAATAAAAGGAGAGTGTATTGAACTTTGGTTTCCAGGACACGGCGGTAAAGCAGAACCTGATCCGAGCCGTGGACCTGATCGGCAAGGCTCTGCACCCAGAACACCTCAAGACTCGCTACTCGTTCGCCAAGAAGACCGACCTCCTGGGTCACATGATGACCTTCATGAAGGCAGACAGCACCAAGGAGATCACCACGGAAACGAGATCTCTGGCATTGCAGTCGTGCGCCACCCTGGTGTATCCTTTCTACAGGTTGTCATTTTGGTCTTATCTTTTATGTGTGTGTGTGTGTGTCACACAGCATATAGATTTGAATCCCATTCTGTGATTGTAAGTACTAACATCACCAGAAATTCTTGTGTTTCATGAATATATGTGAATTGTTCCATCTTCCAATATCTGTAAATGTATAATTATCATATATATCTATCTTTTTTAATGAAGGTGGAGTCAACCCCCTCCCCCATAGTGTTTTTTATGCCTCCGCCACGAAGTGGTGCCGGAGGCATTATGTTTTCGGGTTGTCCGTCCGTCCGTCCTTCCGTCCGTCCGTAATGAATTTTGTGGACAGGGTAACTACCAAAACCTTTTGAGGTATCCTAATGAAACTTGGCATGTATGTGTATTAGGGGATGAAGTTGTGCCTATCAACTTTTGGGTGCACATGCTCAAGGTCAAAGGTCAAAAGGTCAAGGTCAAATGCTTAAAATTTTACTATTTCCCCCATATCTATGCAATGCCTGAAGATATTTTCTTGAAACTTAGTGTATACATGTACTACCCAATTAAGATTCTCTGGTGAAAGTTTGGGGTCATGAGGTCAAAAGGTCAAAGGTCAAAAGGTCAAGTAAAATGTTAAAATTTCACTTTTTTCTCTGTATCTTGGAAATTGTTCAAGGTATCTTCATGGAACATAGTGTATATGCATCTACTGACTGGCAGTGGTTATCTAGGGAATTTAGGGTTCATGGGGTCAAAGGTCAGGGGTCAAAGGTCAAGGGCAATACTTCAAAATCTTACTATTTTCCTTATATTTATGCAATGCCAGCAGGATATTTTTTTTTTAACTTGATGTATGCATGTCTAACCCAATAGAGATTCTCTGGGATTTTTTTTTTGCCAAGAAGGTCAAAGGTCAAAAGGTCAAAGATCAAGTGAAAGTGCTCAACTTACTTTTTTCTCCATATCTTGGAAGTGGCTCAAGTTATCTTGAAACTTAGTACATGCTGAATTTATGTATGTTCTGCCTGACAGTGCTTCTCTTATAAATCAAAGGCCAGATGAAAATGATAACAATTTACTGTTCAATACAGAAATTGCGCTTTTTCTCCATACCTTGAAAATTACTCAGTGCATAAACTTATGAAATGGTCAAAGTCAAGTTAAAGTTCTTAAATCCCCAAATACATGCTCTCCTATTCATCCAATTAAACATAGGTCAAGGAAGGTAAACATTCAATACATTTGTGACAAACATGTCATTTTAATATTTTGCCAATTTTGTGAAAATGTAATCACACATTGTCCACATGTACTATAGACCTATTAGGAGAATCATGCATTATGGCGGAGGCATACCAGTCGCCATAGTGACATTTCTAGTTTATTTCATGTAGTGAAATATCCATGGAAAAGAGAGAGAAATGAGAAAAGATTCAGGAATCTTCCTTGACACCATGCTGTCAGGAAACTTGACCCCCTGCTGAGTGATGCTGATGCATTCACACTGATCCAGACAGGTGTGAACTGCCTCTTCAAGCTGCCAAACTACCCGCTGTCTTCCGCTAAGGGGAAGGAGGAGGTCAAGGAGGAGGAAATCAAAGGTGAGGGTCTGGTCAGGGGATGGTGCTGGACTAAAAAATGCCCAGCGGTCTGTTCCAGTATTAAAGCTCTAAGATCAATCCTAAGTTCAAGTCAACTGATCTTTATAGGGACGATTTTGGGATCAATCAGTCCTTAAAAGTTAGGAACTGTTTCACTATAACAATTTTATAACAATATCTTTAATAGGCCCTCTTTGCAACATTATAGAATGCATGTTGAATGTATATGTATCCTTCCCAATTAGATCTGATCTGTATCTGTCCCAACTTTTAATTCATTGTTTCGCTTGATATAGTTCCCATGTTAGTGAAACAGGGCCCTGATTTACTCGACACACTGTCATCATCATCATTATCATCCTCATAATCATCAACGTTCAGGTTTAGCATCATCGTCGTCATCATCATCGTCGTCGTCTTTATTATTTTCAACATCAACATCATGACCAAGTCCGTGTAAACATTCCCAACCTTTTAGTGGCTGTATTTTTTTTTTTTTGGTCTAATTTGTAGAGAAATGGCACCTCTCTATGTGTGTATCCACTGCCAAGGTATGTGAGGTTGTGAAACAAACTAATGCAGTCAAGTCATATTCAACTTGTCACTTTAAGTGTCTGTGAGGTTGCAGTGTTTTAAAGTTAACATAGTTTATGCAGTTGCTCTTTAGAAAATTTTAAGTCATTCATCGCAAATCTCAGATCGATTGATAATAGTGGCTAGTTCGATTATCTGATCGGTGGATGTTGAAACTGAGGATTACTTTTCAATGTTTCATGCAGAGTTTGACTTCTTGATTGAGACATCCCTGGATAGTCTAAATGACATGTTGAAGGAACTTCTAAGGAAAGATCTCACACCCATCGGCTTCCAGAACATCTTTAAGGTGAAAAAACCTTCAGGATAAACCTCTCCCCAATTTCTCCCCCATTCCATGTGTGATTGACCAGAGTATGTGACTGTGCTTTGTGAGAATTTCAAACTACAGTAGCCTAGCAATTTCAAGTTTGATACAATTGTAGATATATATTTGTGGTTTGAAGAACATATGTTTGATACAGAAGTAAAGAGCAGCATTAAGGCAAATTCATGTGTTGGACGTAAAATAACTCTACTAACCTGCTAAGAGTATTTTAAGTATATGTTTTACAAGACTTCAAACATGATTTGATTATGAATGAATGCTAATAGCAATAATAGTGCTAATATCCCAGTGCAATTAATCTATAAGTACTGATGTGAAGATGTCACAGTCTTTTGTTATAGCTTTGTGCTGGTTTCAAACAAGATATCCTTGCACATGGCTTCGGACAGTGGGTTGGAACCAGCTTTGAGCATGGTTAGCAACGGTTGTGTTTAGAACTAGATTCCATATAAACAATGAATGGCTTGACATCACACTTCGGTACTCTATATGACATGATGTTTAGTATGACCTCTACAACTGTACTTGCAAAGACCATTTCTCCTTTTCAAAACTGATTTAGATTGAAAATAATTTTTACCATTTTGTTGTGAACACCATAGCATCTCCATCCGTGGATGCTGTCCATCGAGGGTCATGAGAGGCAGCGAGCCGTGGAAGCCACCTCCGTCCTCCTCCTCTTCTTCTTTGAGAACATCGTGGACACGACCGGGGTGAGGAAGACTCAAGAACTGAACCATGCTGTGTTGATGGATGTGTGCTGATGGATTGCTCTGTGTAATCAGTGTGCAAAAAAAAAAAAAAAAAATCTAGTGTCCTGTATCACAAAGTTAGCTCAGCAGCATGATGAATGTTTGTACCATGCCTCAATCATTATGGTAGGAGTTAGACGTGAGCTATGTTTGTGCAGATATTTGACATGTATGCATGATGAATCAGTGGTTGCTGTTTTGTTAAGCAGTATATCTGGGTCACATTTCAGAAAAGGTTGATACGATGGCAACTTCTGCTGGAATGGCAATTGTCATAGTAATGACAAGAATCCAGCTTCCTGATTGGCTGTTGCTATTTGAAGTTGCCATTCCAGCAAGAGTTACTATCCTACGTTTTATGAAATGGGTCCAGAAGTGCAGTTCGCTGAAAATAAAATGGAAGTATTTCACTACAGGAGGAGTTTATATAACGTGACTTTCACCAGCATAATTCAAAAGTGATGAGTTGATGATGGAATGATTCCAAGTGATACATGTACATTGTTTCTGTAGGTATACCAAGATAGCTGGCTCCCTGTAAATGTTACCGGTTAATCTTTTATTATTCTTTTTTCTTCACTGAGTTGCATTTTTTTTTTCCTACAGTAAATCGCAGGGATACCAGTAAAAAATGTGTGCAAGAATGTAATGAATAAAAGAGAAAAGTTGGGGTTTTTTTGCATCCTTTTAGGTTTACATAGACTTGGCAATACTCTCATTTTATTTGTATCAATGTAAATAGGTTCAATAACCCTTTCTGCGCCACAGGTTTTGGACCATGTGTACAATGCTGTGGGGTTACCTGTGCCAATCAGCACCTGAGTCACACATAGGGTTAACATAGTATTTGCTCATTGACAGGGTCCACCGGCCTTCACCTGTATGGGTGAGATTCTGGCTCACTTGGTGCCCCGCTGCTCCGACCCCTGCATTGACCTAAGGTCACAGGCCATTGAGGGTATCCAGATCACTCTCAAGTTAGCCCTCCTGTTTGAAGGTACTGGTACATCTTATCCTCATTGAGCTTTGTGTGAGTTAATGGGGGAGGGGCAAAACTTGGTGAGCAAAATGTCTATCATTCATAAAATAAATAAACATGATATAGGTAAACAAGATAGATGGGTGGATGGATGGATGGCCGGATGTGGGTAAGGTCTTTTTTTTTTCTTCTTCTTCTTTTTTTTTTTTTCCCAGTAACATTTGACTAGCAGTGCCAGAGCTCTTGAAGTGTTAGAGCATGTTGTACATGTCTTTGTATACATCAATTCCATAGAAGTGAGTTGAGCTGATTTAGATTCAGCTGGATGGCATTGCATGGGACTGGATTAGAATGGATTATGTTTGATTAGATTGGACTAGATTGAATTGAATTGAATTGAATTGAATTGAATTGAATTGAATTGAATTGAATTGAATTGAATTGAATTGAATTGAATTGAATTGAATTGAATTGAATTGAATTGAATTGAATTGAATTGAATTGAATTGAATTGAATTGAATTGAATTTTACTGAATTTGCTTCAGGGAGGGCAAGAGACTACAAAGACAACATGGTGGAAGCTCTCTCTGTGTTGAGGAAGCGAAGCTCAGCGACCGACGCCCAGTCCCTGTTTGGTATCATCAGTGACCTTTCCAAGGTGAGTCATGTTGACAGAGGTATCTTTATGCCATTCCAGTAGTATGATAATGAATGCAATATATTTAAGCTGGTGCTGAGTAACGTGACTAGACAATTAACTTGACCTGTGGTTACAATCTTCATCATGTACATGTATGGAAGAGCAGTGAAAAAAAAATAAATATAAGTGTAGAACTTATCAAAATGAGGTCAAATAGCCTCCAAGGTGTGCACAGTTAATCAATCCCCAAACTCATTTCTTCGGTTCATTCAGGAAATTGTCGTTTCATCGCCAGCTGGCACAACATTTTTTGTCAATTTCTTTCTGAAGATGGCTGCTTGGAGTAACCACGTACATTTTCATGATAGCATAGAAATACTTTTTTCAAAAAAAAAAAAAAAAAGATCGAGACACCTTCTGCTTCTTATCTTCAGGTACATGTGTTGGCTTTGTCCTGTAAATGTAATGCAGTTATAAAAGATTTGATGTTTCAGTTTCGATCTATTTCATTCATCATTAAAACAAAAGAGATGTTTTAACCCGTTGAGGACGAGTCCTGAGTATACTCGGGTTAGTGTGTATGGGAAATGCATATTGTAGCAAAATCAGTCCGTCCTCAACGGGTTAATCATGATGTGAATCTTCGTTTTCAGTGAAAATAAACCTATTTCTGCAATATGACTCCTCCCTAATGTTGCTAAAGATTGTGTTTACCATATAAAATATTTCTATATTCTGTCAAAAAGCAGAGTACGTTTCTCATGTGAAAGTTTATGCCGTGACTGTAAACTTGATACTATAACATGTTCAAGTAATGAGTCACTGCTGCACTGCAGTAAAGGATGATTTTTTACCACACCCTTTCCCCCTTCCACCACCCTTCCATCGCTCCCATTCCCCCCCCCCCCCCCCACAATGTACTTAAATGGATGCCTTCTTGAAATGTAATGTCCCCCCCACAGGCCCTGGCGAGGCGGGTTCCCAGTGAGCAGCTGGAAGGCTTCGTCTTTCTGCTCATTGACGGTCTCCTCGACCAACAGTCTCACTGTTCCAGCGGAGCGTGCGTCGTCCTCAACACCATCCTGAAGTCAAGAGGCATGGAGCTCCTTCCTTCAGTGAGTAGAAGATAAAAAGATGATCTTTTCTTTTCTTTGAGTGATACAGAATAAGTCAGATTTCTCATAGACATTTGTCATGTGGTGATGGTGAGTATCTGGAACCTATATGATCAAGGTTGGGTATGAACTGTCAATATGAGTCTCTTAGATTGTGGCACGTGATGTATAGTAGAGCTCGTCTATAATACTGATATAATGGGATGAGATTATTAACTCTTTATGTGCCACATTCGCACATCCAACTCAGTCGATGGCGTGCCATCTTCACATATTCCGCTCAAACACACAAACCCACCCAAACCGATCGATAAATCGCCAAATGCCACAGTACAATGAAAGCGTTTCTAGCGATTCCGTTCCTCGCGTCCATAGCTTGCATTTTATGTGGTGATTGACTAAAAAACAGTGTTTCATACTAGATTTGCGTGCAAAATACTAAGTTTCTGTAACTGCTTAGTGTGCAAATGTCATACATTTACAGTAATGTGGCTACTGGGCATTTGAAAGAAGAGCAAATGTAGATTTGTCATAGAATTTACATCAATGCAAAGCTTAGCATTATCTCTAGAACATTGCTCACTTTCTCTATAATTTAATATAAATCTATAAAAGTTAGCATAGATTTTGAAGACAGAATGTGTTCTCAATGCATGACTACATTGGTGTCTCAGAATAATGTGGCACGCAGGGGGTTTCCACCATGGCACATACATAAAGAGTTAAAGCAGAGGGATGAGGATGTGCTATGACAGATTTTTATCAATTGTCTCCCTCTGTACAAATGTACAGTATTTGTAAGATGCTGATCTGTATTCTAACAAACATGTTGAAAAAAAAGGAACCAGTGGGATTCAAACCTGTCATCTTCTGCTTTCCAGTTTAACATAACAAAGTCGGAATTTCAGAGCCTTGGTATTCGTTCCAAGTTCATTGTGCCACCGCCGGCAACCAGGGATAGCCTGGTGGTAGTATCGCTGTCCAGAAAGCAGTAGATGACAGATTCACATCCCATCGGTTCCTTATTCCAATGTGTTTTTTAGAATGTAGATCAGTAGTTGCGATCTTACAAATACATTTTTATACAGAGGGAGACAACTGATAAAAATCTTTCATAGCACAAGAAATGACAAATGCATAATCATGATACTAGTAACTCTATTGGTATATTGGTGATGATGATGATAATCATTGTTATTTTGTTGTTGTTGTTGTTATTGCCATCATTAGTGTAATTTTTGGTGTCACAGCTACTGATAATTGTGTGCCTATTTGTTGTTTTCTTTCTGTAGGTAAGGAAACTGATGGCAGCACTGCACACCAAGCTGAGTTCTATCACCTTCCCTCAGACCAGGACAGGTACGCTGCGGGCCATCCGCACCCTGGCCTCCACCCACCTAGAACCGGTCCTCAACACACTCCTCAGATTCCCCCTCCCATACGACCAGTGAGTATACTCAATTCCACCAAATGTGTTTAGACAGCTTCCTGTGTTTTTTTTTTTTCCATGGCTTAAATGTTGAGCTGGGTGCACAAGCAGACCTTTCCCCCTCTTTGCTGAGATTGTATCAATGCCAATCAAATACCTTCAAATGACTTTTGGTGATTAGCCATTTTGGCATAGAATTGATCAAAAATCCACTTAAGGCATTATTTACCATATACAGATGAAACAAAAATCCAGCTTTAGTGCCTTGAAATATTTCTAAAATGTGAATTAGGGATAGAAACAACAGATGTAAAAATTTGAATCAGTATTTTTTTAATCAATATTAAATATTGTTTGATATATATACTGTGAACAATATTTGTAATAAAAATGTTTCTAGGCTAATCTGTCTACAGATATGGTTTAGAGGGAAAAATGGTGATATCTCCTTATATTTTAGGCTTAATTACAAACATTTTATAGGATGTTTTAGGATGTTTTGTGATACAAATGACCGACACATATGCATTAATTCTGGTACCACAAGCATCTTTTAAATCACTGCTTCCAATGGTAAACAGCTTTTTTAAATGATTAGGATGAATACTGTATACGCCGAATATTTCGCGAGGTGTTTTTTTTTGCGAATTTCGTGAGTCAGGTGCTATTCACGAAATTAAAGACACACGAAAATATTGACTCTGATCCCAATGTGAATGTGGCGTATGCGTGCACACCTCTCCGGTTAGTACAGGACTCCACGATCGCGAATTCAACCACTTGCGAAATCGTCGGGAAGTCCCGATTCGCGAAAATTTAGACTCGCGAAATATATGGCGTATACAGTGATTACAGAACCAGTGTATACGACCTCCATGGAGTCATCTTGCCATACTGTCAATCATGCACCATGCACCATGCTGTATTTACTATTTGTGTCACCAGCTTGCTTGCATTGAGTGGATATAAAGGAGTCTGTGATGAATTGATATGATCTGTACTGATTGTGGCTGGGATTCATGTTTCTATGCAATGAAAGAAGTGATGCATTTGCCTACCAAGGACGAAGCACAAGAATACCTTCACAAAGTCCCATACGCAGGGCAATGTCAATATCAGTCAGGCATGACTCGGTTAATGAAAAGCTTGGTACATGGTCATCTTCATGTCCATCTCTGATGCAGGCACATCATGGAATGCTGGCGGACTTTGGCCGGAGATGCCGGCCTACTGCAGGCCATCTTTGACCGGTGCCTCGATCTGATGGCCAGGAACGTCCACGTCGAGGAGAAGGTCGATCCAAAGTCTCGCAAGGTCCTCTCCAGGATTGCCAATTTGCTGCCACTGTCTGTGAGTGTCATTGATGCCCTATATAATGTATAAGTGGAGATTTTTGCACATTGCGTGCAGCATGAAACAAGCATGAAAATAAAAGTGAGCGAATGTTTTGGTTGTTATATGTAATATTATTTTATGTCTTTGAATTTAAGATAGGTATATTGAAGCGGTATTATTGCTATGTACATTTGCAAAAATATCCACTTTTGCAGTAAGTAATCTGTTAAAGCCTCCTAGCTCACAGTCATACATTTTCTTTACTTTTGTTTTATTATTTATTATATATGTAATCATTTGTAATTTCTTTGCTTGTTTTTTTTCCCACATCTGTCACGAAGAAAAGTCTTCATTTTTTTTATGCCTCCGCCAACGAAGTGGCCGGAGGCATTATGTTTTCGGGTCGTCCGTCCGTCCGTACGTCCGTCCATCCGTACGTCCGTACGTCCGTCCGTCCGTCCGTCCGTCCATCCGTCCGTCTCGTTTTGTTTTCTTCAATATCTCAAGAACCAATTGTGTGAAACTGTCATCACACATTGTCAAGACCTTGTACTATAGACCTATTAGGAGAACCATGCATTATGGCGGAGGCATATCAGTCGCCATAGCGATATATCTAGTTTTCTCTCTATCCCACTTTAATTTTTGTCTCATTCAATTCAGGGTCATTTGATTTACACAGATTCAGTAATATTTCTGAATGTCATAGCTATTTCAAAATGACATCAAAACTTACCATTTCCTGATTTATCAAAGCGAGGAATTTTGCCTCTACCCCGAATCTCTTCAGGTTGTGTCTGCTCTGACGGAGACGTTCCTCGTGGAGGAATCGGAAGACGTCGTCTCGGACAACTTCCCGCGGCTCTTTTCCGGACTGCTGGTCTACATCGGCTCCTGCGTGGGGAAGGTCAAGCCCCCCAGCTTGAAGTCAGACCAGATCCAGCAGGAGATGGTCAATGTGAAGGACGTCAAGGCCTTTAACAAGGCTCTGGCCATCATCTGCCCTGGCTTGTGAGTTTGTTTGTCTTTTTAAAGGCATAATGCCATTTGCAGATGAAACAAAAACTCAGCTTTGATGCTTCAAAATAGTTCTAAAATGTGAGTTAAGGATAGACACAACCAATGTACAAATTTTGATCAGTATAATTAATGTTAAGTATTGTTACATATACAAAATGTGAACAATAGCTATAATAAAAATGGTCCCAGAGTAAACCATCTGCAGCTATGATTTATTGAGAACAATAGTGATATCTCCTTATATTTCAGGCTTTATTGCAAAAATTTTACATTGTAGGATGTTTTGTGATTCAACTGACCTACACATATGCATCAAATGTGATATCTCGAACATTTTTTAATTCACTGCTCCCAATGGTAAACAGTACCTTTAAGTGGGGTCTGATTACCGTAGACTTGCACTGATCATGCTTATGGGTGCCTTCAAAGTTTCACTGAGTCTGTTTCAGGTAGTGACATTTTCAAACATCATATTAAATGCATCCCTATGGAATGAAATTCACAATTGCTACAGAATATTTATAAAATCTACCTGTTTTTAAATCTTTATGTGGAATGCTACAAAATCATGGATCATATCAAGGAGGTTCTCTCATACCTCCTTGATCATATCAACCAATTCAATCCACAGTATGTGTCATTGTCAGTATGTATAGAAATAGCTGTACAAAAAGGAAGTGCCTTGTGTGTCATTTGTCTTTGTATATCATCAACTGTGTTCATCTGATATTGCCTAACTGTGTGGAAAATGCTGATCAGGATTTTGGGTAGAACATCATGTTGTCATCAGGGATTATGAATAGATTACCTGCAGGATTGTGAAAGTAGTTTGTGTCAATTTGTAATGCATGTCAGGATTGTCACAAGTGCTGAAGTGAGCTGGAAGATATCTATTTCATTGGGCAAAAAGAATTATCTTCTAAGTTTGAAAAAATATTCTGATGAGCTTCATTACAATAAATTCTTGCTGCCAAGTAGTAGTTTTGAAGAGAGGATGTATGACATTAATCTATGAAGTTAGAATATATCGCCATATTTTGTTTCAAACTTTGTGTAGCCTTGCAACAGAGGCGATGAAGGCGTTGCTAGCGAGGGGCCCCAACTCGGCGGACCTGATGGACTCTCTGAGCAAAGAAGGGGTGTGGAACAAGCTTCAGGAGGAAGATCAGTATGAAGAAGGTGTCGAGATTCTTGGAAGGTGAGTGAACAGTGTAGCATTTTATTCTTTGAGATCTTTGGTATAACTTCCCTTGATATACTTGCCTCATATACACGTTTATGAAAAGCCCACATGTTGTGGCATGTGAAGGTACAGGAGAATGAAACCCAAATATATAGATTATATGGATTGGGTAAATGCAGAAATATTCCTAGAACATATCAGTGAAGTTTAAAAACAAAATCGGACAATCTGTTAGAACTTATAAATTCAAAAGCTTTTGTTTGTTTGTTTGTGTTTGTGTTTTTTTTTTTTTTTTGCTGTTTTTACATCGCTTCATAAGAAGACTACAACAATTTGTTATGTCTCAGGAAAACAATGATATATAGAAAATGCAAAGAGAATTGCATGAAATTTCTTTAAAAAAAAAAATGAAAAATACACATTCCTTCCACTTGTTACTGGCATATGTTAAGGGTAATAATATTCCCCCTGCCTTCTGAAAGAGGTAAACCAAGTGCTCTGTCATTATGCTGGAAAAAATGAAAATAATATATTAATATGATTATGTATGTATATAAGTATATATTGTCTTTATATGGGACAATAAGAGCCAAAGTAAAGTGATATTTGAAATAAAAAAGAGGTAAACGTAGAAAAGGTGTGCTCACTGTAAACAGTAGACTGTTAATATCAGCTGCTCTGATTTGTGGAAAGCAAAATCACATGCGCCTCCTTGTCTTCTCACCTTGAATATGACATGCAAAAAGTCTGTATCATTTGCGAATAATGTCTACAAAGCTACGTTTATAGTATTTTATTTATGGAAGTAAATGCCAAGGCAAATTGCAGTGTGTTTTTGCATAAACATCATGATACATGGATGCATGGTAATGAGACTCCTCTGGTTTGATTCATTGATCCAGGGCCGTTGCTGAACACCGTGGTAATTACGTAGCAAGAATCATTGGGGCCCTCTCACCCAATCTCAACAGTCTGTTTGACACTCAAAGGATTGTTACAACAGCCTTCCTTGCTGAGGTAATCACCAAATATGATCCTAGAACTTCATCACATCAGCAGAAGTGACTAAACTCATTATATGTCATATGAGTGCAATTGCAAGTAAAATATCGTTTACAATGTAAGTGTCTCTATTATACATTCAAGGAAAACATGATGGTGTGTGGGTGTGTGTTTAAGTGTGATTGGCTTTATTTAGTATGGCCACCTAATCAAGCACTTACAATTGTAAATGATTATGAGCAAGCTACCAAGGGTGAGTCCCTTCCAAAAGACCAGGCAATGCCTCGCCTCAGGGCACAACCACTGCTGTTATAGGACTTGAACCAGGAGCCTCATTATTGAGAGCCCTGGTCTTGTCCTCTTGGCCACAAGAGCTCCTCACATAGATAATTTCCTATTCTAAACCGGATTGATGACCATGACATCCCTGAAAGTATTTCTCTTTCAAATGTATAAGGCTTATCCATCTGATTTTGTTCTTGTTGTCTGAACTTTTCTTGTCAATCTTTTCACTGGAATGTACAGAGATTGTTCATGTGTAGTGATTGCCAAGAAATTGAAGAATACTGCTGCTCTACAGTGCAAGCAGTGTGTTGTGCAGGACATTTTGTGCTCTTTGTGTACACTTTTGTGTACTTTGAAATGTGATGTAACATTTCTTCTCAAAGTTTATGCATGCAATTTACACTTATCTGTAGAACATCCTTGGCACTTTATAATCTTGTGCTTTCTGTCAAGATTACCACATAATTTCTCTGATATGGAGACTTAGGAAGCATATGATTTTTTTCTTTAAAACCCCATTTCAGATTAGCTCAGCTAATGAATGCCAATCATCCATTTGAATTGTTGACAAGGATTTATGCATAAAGGTCTATGCACTTTTGATCTCATTTGCTAGCTTGTGAACCAAAAGTGTGCTGGCGATATTTCCCAAGTGGAGATCATCATGAACAACCTCCTCGGGCGACTGGTGGACCAGAATGCTGTCGTGCGCAAACTGTGCGTGCGAGGGCTCGGCAACATTGCAAGTCTAGGGTCGGCACAGGTAAGCTTCGTGGAAAAAAAAAGAGTAAATAAATCACTGACAGCAGAGATCAGTGATTGATTATTGTTTATTGTTTGTGAGGTTCATCACTTTCATGTATAGTGGAAGTCTGTGAACATATTATTTTCAACATAGCGCTCTCAAAAACTGAGCGACAATGTTTTGCATTTGCATGTGGAGATGTCATGTGAGAACAAAAATGTTTTAATCGAATTGTAGCTGATGTTACTTTCACTTTACCAAGTTACATCTTTCCCACACCTTTCCTTAAGACATTCCAAGTCTCCATTAAAAATCTCTTCTAGATTTCTCAGTGCCCTTAATTACAATCCTCTTCTCATTATCTCTATGTATATCAAAAACCCGTGTAGATGTTGCTGCTACATTCATATTGCCTTTGACGTATCTCGTGTATTAGTTTTTCCTCTAGACATCGACAAGTATCTGTTAAGTTTTAATCCCTAAGAAGGTAATCTCAGGGCATCTGTCTTTGGTCCAGAAGTACTCTACTACCAAGTTTTAATCCATGAAAAGCTAAATCTTTGCTTTTTCAGCAATAGGTCCAGATATCCTCTACCACCAGTTTTCAGTCCTTAAATGCTACCAGTGGTTAATCTTTTGCTCTTTCCCTATAGGTCCTTAAATAGTTTACCACTGGCCATTCTTTAATCTGTGAAAAGCTAAGTCTTTTTACTTCTCTCGCCAGAGGTTCAAAAGTATTCTACCACCATCTTTAAATTCATGAAAAGCTAAATCTTTGGGTTTGCTATAGGTCCAAAAGTACTGTTGAAGCTGTTATTTTTGCAAATTTTCAAATTCTTGTTGGGCCGCAAATTTGACAACATTCGAAAATATTGAGGATGGACAGGTATTAGAGCACTGACAATAGCCCAAGTAACAAGTTGTGAAAACAGCATTGTGCAGAATTATCTCTACGAGAAAATGACTGCTATTACAGTACTCTGCCATCTACTTACAACCCATGAATTAAGCGTAGGCATTAGTGCACTGACAGCAACCTCAATGTCAAATTTGCAAAAAGAGCATCTTGCGAAATTATGTCTTCAAGAAAATATCAGCTTTTACAATACTCTGCAATCAACTTCAATCCATGAAAAGCTGTCACTAGTCCACTGACGGGAAAACAGCATCTCACAAAATTGTATGTCTGTTAGAAAATGACAGCTTTTACAGTACTTTACCAGCAACTTTCAATCCATGAAAAGGCTTAATGGTTTGCTTCTTTCCTCCACAGGTCCAAAAGTACTCCACCACGGTGCTCTCCTCCATGATGGCCGGGATGGATGACAAGGATGACCCCGAGGACAGCATCACCCTGGAGGCCATGTCTGGTCTCACCCGCATCCTCATGGAGATATCGGAGAGCAACGTGCGACCTGTGCTCATCAACGTCACCCTCCGCATCCGGCCCTGCTTCGAGAAGGTGAGAGATTTTTTTACAGTGGAATGTGAGGAGTGACCATGCCGGGATATACTGACAACAAGAGAAACCTAATACTTTTTTGTTTTGCAGTAGCACGACCAAAATCAGAAGCAAAAATTATATCTCCTTAAGGGAAATGCTGCTTAGAGATTTTCAGAATTTAAAGGGTGTGTAAAGTTCGGGTCGAGGTGAGAATTTTGCTCTATGAGATGTCAAAGATCATGCAATTCTAAGGGGTATCAAAAGTTTATTTGATGAAAATCGGTTTTGAAATGGCTGAGATATCCAAAAACAAGATGAAACAAAGATATCCTAATAAAGGTGGGGCATGTCGCCTTTTATTATTATCACTTTTTTTGATACCTCAGCCATTTGAAAACCAATTTTCATCAAATAAACGTTGAATCCTTCTTAAAAATACATGCTCTTTCATGTTTCATAAGATGTTTCTCATTATCTCACCTAAGAATGTTCAAAACATGAATCCCCACCTCAACCAGTACTGTACAGTCCCTTTAACAAATAGGTATTATGAGAAGGATGTGAATACTGTAAAACCAGAAATGTTCAAAACTTTGGAATATTTTTTTCAATAGGAGCTGACTGCCTTTTAAAAAAAAACTTTTGAGAAATGCCACTGGCATCCACTGCATTTTGTAGAAAACCACTTTTGTGTGTGCATTGTACTTTTGCAAGTCTTGGCTCCCAGCTAAATTCGCGAAAGTTTCATGCATGCAAAAATTTCTGGTTTTGCCGTATCTCTGTGACGTGGGGAAAAGACTCTCTTGCCAAGTCTGTCCCTGTCTCTGTCATTCTTTCAATGTCTTTCTCTTTCTCTCTCTTTCTCTCTCTCTCTTCATTGAATGGCCAGGATCGAGCCTCGGTGCGAGCTGCGGCGTTCACCCTGTTTGGGAACCTGAGTCGGTTTGGCGACGGCCCCTCGCGGGATCCCTTCCTGGAGCAGATCCACACCAACTTTGTCAGTCTGCTGCTTCACCTCAATGACGAGGATGATGACGTCAAGGCGGTGAGTGGTCTGTGTCTACAGGATGACTGGTGATAGTTGGTTGCCATAGTTACCATGTAGACTGCTACAAAGATATGGGATCTAAAGTAAGTGATTAAGAAAAAAAAAATAAGGTTGGTAATGCTGACCAAAATGATTATGATGATTATGAAAAATATTGGCATGTGGTAAGTGTAGAGTAATCTAACTGCTAATCATTTCCACCTTTGTAGAATATCATTTCTGCAAAAGCAAATTGAAGTCATTTGATCATATAGTAGACCAGCCAAACCTCAAAAAAGGCTCTAGATAAGGATTCGACGGCATTTTTTGTTAATGCTCCGTTCTCATGCTGAAAGTCTTGCAAAAATACTAAGGAATAGTGTACGGCCGGATGTCATGCGCGTTTTTGCCGAAAAATGTCATTTTTAGCACAAAATTCAAAAGCATGTCAAAAATCACGATTTTTATTTTTTGCTTGCATTCAATTGATATTTGAAAGATCATGAGTTTCAATTGTCTCTTTTAATGAAATTACGATTTAAATGTGTTTCCTTAGCAATTTAAAAAGTCATTTTGTACAGCCATATATGGGGCTCTCAAATGTTTGGGTGTTGTTTTTTCGAAATAATATTCACAGATTAATTAACGTTCTGCAAAGTTTGCTTTTCCAAGCTAATTAGATGATCTTCCAAAAGTAATTTAATGTTTTATAAAACTACAAGTGCTTCTTTAATTGAATGTGTCAATATTATTTCTAGTTTTCTTGAAGAAATCTTTACTTTTAATCAAAACTCTGAACTTGCAGGAACTCAGAAAATGCATTTTCGAGCATTTTCCAGTAGCCCCGCGCAGCTTGTGTGCGCGCAAATACTTAATACGTGTGCGTACGTCTACCCCTACGAGCTAGCTACAGGTAACATCTCTCGCGCGAGAGCTGCATGTTTCGGTCGTTGAGTTGGAAACGTGGTGACTGGAAAAGGGACTATTTCCTTCGAATGTAAGTAACTTAGTAAATAAATACATAGTTCTTTATTGCACTGCATAACGGAACTTAAAAATCTGTTTTGATCTAACAGTTAGATATACAACTTTGATCTGAGACTTGGTTAATATCAAGGTTCAAGCGCTAGTACTACGTTAGGCCGATGTCCTTAATTACTGTATTTCGCACCGATCCTGTGGGCGCGGGCATGCCTACCAACCCCCGGGCCGCCACCCGACCGTGCCGGCGGTGCTTGCTAGTGGAACACCGATAATTCCGTAAAGCACGTCTTGACACGGTGCAAAAAGAGGCCTAACAAACAGGTCTACGTCTAGATTTAGGTGTCTTGTTCGTTCGATCTAGGTTTGTAATCTATGGCCTCATCACGTGCAGTTGGACTGAATCCTTGTCTACTGTTAGGTCTAATCTATCTAACGGTTACACTCTCTCTAACTGTTAATACAACTGTACTAACGTAAGTGTTAGACATTCTAGCTAGAGGGGGTAGTGTCACTCTAACGTTAGTGTTAGTGTTAGAATGTACGGCTACTCCTGTTATTATGCCAAAACAATTCAATCGGGCTAGGCCCTATGATAGTATAATCACAATGAACTTAACACCTAACGTTAGCACATTAGCAGTTGTATAACGTGGACAGTACAGGCCCACTACTACTAACGTTTTACTGCGCTGGTTAGATGTATTTGTAGGGCTAGAGCCAGGTCCAGGGCAAGGGGCTGTAGTCTATACAGAAGGTGTAGATGTAGATCTACCAACGTTTAGAGTCTAATATACTAGACCTACAATATAAAATCTAGGGCCAGGGTCTGAAGCATAAATAGCTGGTGTCTGGAATTAGGATCTAGGTCCAACCTTAGTCAAGATCTGGGCCACTGATTCTACCTAACGTTAGAGGTTTCTAGTAACCTACTACTCATATCTAGGCAGTTTTGTTGTAAAGACCTAGCTTACTAGGCCTAGCTAGACCTAAGTTTAGACATCTAGAGGTTCTAAAATCTATGCATAATAATTATACTATATATGTAGGCTAACTTTGATCAAAAAGTTCATGTTAGATCCAACATTAGAAGATCCGAACATTACCCATTAGCTCTAATGTGAATTAGCTAGACTAATGTTAGTCTCTAGAGCAGAGGTCTATTAAGGTTGATTCCACTCTTTCTGGTATTTGTAGACCTGTGGGTTCAGAAAAAGAGTCTAGGATGTAGACCTAGGTGTTTTATATAAAAGCGAGTCTACAACCAAGTGATCTTGCCATTCGAATATGCCCGAAAGAGAGAGAGAGAGAGAAAGTGTTCAGTCCTGACTGCCAACCTCTTCTAATCTGTGAATCATTTACATGTACTCTTCTAGTTTACAAATAGATCTAGTCTTTACTCATAAGTACCAAGTTCTTATGTTAATGTCTCAAAGAATAAAGGTTCATTTGAAAAAAATGTAAATATTACATTTTTAATGGATCATTTATACCGACTCACTGAAACCTAAATATCTTCCTTCTTCTTTTTTTAACTTTTTAAAAAGCTAAAAATATATATCATCTTAATAAAAGAGATATATTTTCAGTTATAATTGATTTGCATGGGGAACAAAGAAAATTATGTCAATATCAAGATGCCTTTTCAAAACAATCAAATTTCAAATTGATTTTATTTTTTGTTCACTGTTAGCTTATAATGTTCTGCTTTAAAGATGAAAAAATTATTTGAGTCATGTTGATTTCTGTTTTCAGCTAGATGTACCAACAAGTGGACAGACTGAGTCTTGTCTTCAAACTTCACCAAAGAGAGAGACATAGGCCATCCTGACTTGCCAAAATCTAATTGTAAACACTGAGCTCTTTCTGCCTGCAACAAAGTGCAGAACAACCAGAAGGTAAGAAACGGTAAATGTCTTAAATAGCGGTTTAATTTGAAATATCTTTTCAATACCAACTTACTAAGTGTTTGATTATCAAATGTATCACTTCAGTGCCCAGTTGAAAATAATGCCAAATCTAAATACATTGAGTATCAAATATTCCTATTCTATTTGAATAAATTGTAACAAGCATATTTTCACTTTGACAGTTGCTTTACAATGCATTGTACAAGTACTTTGCAAACAAAAAGAGAAGAATGATCTTATACACGTGTATCTCCATTTATATAAGAAGGGGAGCAAATCTATGATCAAATGTGTATTCTTGTTTTCTTGTAAATTCATTGCATGTTCTATTGTAGAGGATCATATGAAAGAATGGTATTCTATCTACTGAAGATGAGATCATATAAAAATCAAACATAAATGTAATCAAGTAATATATCATATGTAATGAAATATTTCTCAACCATGTCAATTGGCACAAGTGTTTAATGTGTGCACAGATGAAAATACGTCTGTAGTCACAAATCAATTAACTTTCCATTGTTATTATGTTGCGTTAAGTATGACGTAAGGGTGATATGCTGTGATGTATTGTTCTTTATTTTTATCAAGGTGTCAGCAACAAATGGACATGCTGAGTTTGAGATCACATCCACTAGAGTGAGGGGGAGATAGAAAGATGTCTTGACTGCGATGTGAATGCCCTTTCCAGCTCACAAGTAAGTGTCAACGATTTGAAATTAGGAATATCATCTCATCAATACAAACCGATTTATGCAAGGAAATCATATCCTAATCCACATACAAATGAGAGCATGATACAATCAAATATTTGTGTACAGGAATTACAGGTGTCAAGATGACTTCCATCCTACATAATTCATTTTCAGTAAGATATGGCTTTAGAGCATCAAAGATGATAATAACAATGACATGATTAATGTATTACATGTAAGACAAATTAATGTTGACAGTGACCTGAAGATCCAAAATCTCATACTAAGGGATTCATGAGATCGTGATGATTAATTCTAATACATGATGAATTTGTTTGTTTTTTGTTGCAGTATGATTATCCTGTTTCACTCATAAAAATGATAACTTATTTAAGTTTTTGTTAATTGTATTTTCGACCAGAATTAGCACAAAGTGGACAAAATGGACCCTGCAAACCACAGCCAACTACGGACAAGAGAGAGAAAAAAAGAAAGAGACAGATGTCCTGACTACCAACTTCTAATCTGTGCATCCTGTACTCTATTTCGAAAGGAAATATGGGAGGTAAGCAATAATACATGTAAAATGTAAACCCCAAATATGTTGGAATATTTTGTCAAGCCTTTGACATCTTGACCAAATTTTTGACTGTCGATCGTTCATTGGGCAGAAAATTAACGCATGTTTTGCTAAATGAATGCAGTACTGCATATGCATGTAGTCAATCACTCCAACAACGAAGATTTACATGAATTAAAGCTGATTATTTTTTTTTTAGCCTCTGTCAAAGATGGTTGCAGGAGTCTTTATGTTGTTGCAGTCATCCATTCACACGCACATCTGTCCTATTCTCATCTTGCAATAACTTAACATTTACTCAGCAGATCATCTTCAACTTTGGTTTTATACAGAAGAGATGATCTCCAGATACGTCTCTGAACCTGCTGAGCCTTGTACAAGTAGCATTTTAGTTATTGTTGTGATTTTGCTGCTGATTGTAAATTACAGGGAAACCCTGATTTTTATTGACTGTAGAGCATTGCTACCATGACATTATATTTACCTTCGGATGGCAAAGTTACCATAACCTCTAAGCAATTTTACTTTGATCAGTTATGAGGGTATTGATGTGAAAGGTCACGGGGACATTATATGCACGAAAGTGTTGAATGTATCCAGTTGCAGTATCAGGCAAGCACTACCTTGAAATTCTTCTGAATGGAATAAAAAGCTTAATGGAAAGAATTGGATATTTGGATCATGAAAGTTTCCTACATTTTATATTTCATCGTGTACTCATGGTTAAATTGCTACAATTAGGATCTACTGTATAAAATAATATACTTTACAGTTTCAAGGAAACACTACATATAGAGGAAATCAAGTAACCGTATGTCTTTATTAGCGTATATGTCACTGTGTCTTCACCAAAGATTAAAATGCCCATGTCACTTTCCTCATCAAGTAAAGACAGATACACCATTCTTTCTCTCTCTCTCTCTCTCTGTCTCTCTCCAGAAACAACCCTGCCAGGCTATCCGGTCCGCATCCAGATTCCGTATGAAGGATGTCATCAGAACCTGAACTTACATGTGGAATGCATCCATCTAAACTTCTCAAATATAATCACAATGTGCTTTCAGGACTATTATAGAAGTTGAATATATAAAAGACATGTGTATATATTAGAAATTTCTACTAATCCAGATTAAATGCTTCTTTTCTAATCTTTTTTTTTTCTTTTTTTTCCCTTAGTGATGATATCAAAATGTGCACAACACTACTTGGCAAAGAGCATTATGATTTGATATAGATCTACAGTGTACTTCCAATTTTGATGGCAGCATTAAAGGGATGAGGGATGGTCTACTTTTGGTTGAGATGGGGGCTGAGATGGAGATTTTGTAAAATAATGAGAACCCTGTTATGAAATATTAAAGAGTAAACAATACCAAGAGGAATTCCAAATTTATTTGTTAAAAATTGGTTTTCAAAGGCTGAGATGTACCAAAACAAAGAGGTCCTAATAAAGGTGGCACCCACTTCTAATTATTATCATTCTGTGTCACTTTAAAAAAAAAAAATTCTCGGCCGTTTCAAAACCAAGAACTTTAATCAAACAAACTTCAAATTACTCTAAGAATTTGATGCTCTTTCATATTTCATAAGTTGTTTTTATTTGCTTGCAAAACGTGAAAGTCTGAATCTCCATCTCAACCAAAACTATACCATGCCTTCGAGACTCAGAGTTACAAGCCGCATACTAGTAGTTCATGGAAATTGATCCTGTTATTTCCTTTGAAGCCCAAACGCCAACTTTTTAATCCTGTCAGATTGGAATGTCTTTTGTTTTTGTTTTTATGCGGGGGGGGGGGGGGGGGGGGGGGGGCAACAAAAGGGAAGTGAACTTTGCCTTTCTTCATCAGATGGAGGAAAATATGTGACATGTTAGAAAAAAAAACTGCACGTTGAAGTGCTTAAAAAGAAAATTTCACAAAGTATCAGTTGGTGAATCTGAAGGGAAATATCATAGAGCATGTTTTTTTCTTTTCTAGTTTAAGATATGAAAGAATAGTATGTAGCTTAAAGGAACGAACATAAGTAAAATGTTTCAATCCAAACGCCAAGTACAAGAAGTAGTGAAAAGAAAATTTACTGGTCAAGATGTATGTTTTGCCAGGTTTCTTTCACATGTTCCATAATTGTCATGATGTTGGTAATACTGTAATATATGTTAGCTATTCAGGGCCCCAGCAATGTATTCTGGTACTTGGAATAAGGGAAAGTATTAGAGGGAAACAGTACCCATGCATTTTGGAGAGGTGATTTTTTTTTTCTTCACTGAGAGACGAGCATTCAGTACAGATATCTTATCACACTGGTCTGCAGAACACAAAAATAATATCAGACTAAAAGGAGATTTTTAAAAATTTGGCAGTCACCATTCTAATTTAGTTGTACATTGACGAAAGTTCAATGCAGCAGCGTACAGTCATAATTAGCTAGGATATGTAACCACAAATTGTTGAAAAGATAGAGATATTGAAATATTGCTTAAAGAGACGTTTGTGATGCTGGACACATTATAGTATATGTCACATTAAAAAAAATTGAGGCTATCAATGCAGTTAATGTAGTCAGCGCAATTTGTATTGTTTTTCAAACTCTTTGGATGTATGTCACTGAGATTTGTTCATGAAAGACATTTTCACTGAGGACTCATTCTTTTCTAATGCTTTTAATCATTTAAGAAGATTGCTTTCAGATGGATTTTTTGGTTTGTTTTTAGATGTCCACAAATGGAGACTGAGGTTCTTTACCTTTCAAAACGAAATACTGTTTAAGAGAAATAATTATATATATTTTGCAGGATTCAAGCATGTTCTTACTGTGTATGGTATTCTAATCAGCATTTTGGTAGCCAGCAACATAGATGTCAAGTGCTGCTATTCTAATAAATGTACGCTAATGGCAAATCATTGCTTTAAAAAAGAGAAATTGCCTCGTTTACTGTTTACTGTATTTCATTCGTGAACGCTGTTTGAGACGGTGGTTGCGGGCGTGTGCACATTGTGTAGTACGTTTTGTTGGTTGACTGGGAATTTAGAGTGTTGGTGATAACTGAAATGATTTTTTTTTTCACAAATTTGTGATAATATAGAAAAAAAAATCGAATTGCAAACAAACAAGTTGTTACATGTCTGCTCCAAGGACATAGAACTTGGCCAAGGATTAATATAATCTGCAATATAGACTCGATGATATACTAGTAACCGACTTAATGATGGGAAGGGGAAATGAGGCTGTTATTGCATTGTACGCATTTCACTTCTACTTCCTTTTTACTTCTTGTTTTCTCTTTTGAGGGTGATATTTGCCTTACTTTTTCACACAAATCCGGGATACATAATAACATTTTTATGTCGCCCACTAAGTGTGCGTTCCAAACAACGTTCATGTAAACAATCAACCATCATAAAAGAAACATTTAGTATAAGTCTCCTGCGGGAGAATAAATCAAAATAAAATGCAAACACCTCGCCTTAGAACATTACAAAAGTAAAAGTGATTTCGTGCCTATCCCTTGCAGGGCTCCGTTTCAGGGCCTGAGATTGCAAACTATATAGCATTATGAATTACAAAGCATTCTCGGGGGAAGGGGCGAGTATGCAGGATGGGAGATTTGGTATCGTAATTTTTCCCAGTAACACGTGATTTGTTATCACGGTTTCCATGACAACCATTTCCGAACATAGTAAACAATTTATATATAACTCTTAGGTTTCATTGTTAAACATAGATTAGTTAGATTGATACATTTTTCACACACACACACAAAATGTCTCAACACTTTCGTACGCTTTACAATTATGAATATTTGAAATTTTCAGGGAGTGACCTAATGATGATCAGTTGCCATGGTAACAACACTACTGATTTTATTTATTTATTTATTTATTTATTTTTTTTTTGGGGGGGGAGATGCACATTTCAATCATATCAAGGTGTCACAAAGGGTTTTGCAGTCAGCTATCCAACCTGTCCATTGACTTCGCCAATTATGGGAGATAAATACCTACACGCACTATACCATGTACAATATATATGGGCTTACGCTATACATTCGATTTTTCATTCAAAATGCGCGTCCGGTAAAAATACATCGTCCCATTTAGGATAACATAAAACGAGTTATCTTTCGCCTTATCTTGTAATTTCTTTGCTGCATAAGATATCAGAATAGATATTATATTTCGGAAAAATAAAAACTTTTGAATAGATTGATTTAGGTAGTTTAAAAAAACTTTGAAATATTGGTAGATTTTACAAAGTACAATTTTGAGTAAATCAAGTTTTTATGTTTCATTGCGCCATATATGTGCGTGTAAAAATTCTACATTCAAATGCATATTAGTCAGGTTCCAAACTTGAAATGGAAGATAACACATTTCTAGTTTGAAAGATACTTATCAACCATTACTTGTTTCGGTAAAAAAATAAAAATCGTGATTTTTTACATTCTTTCAAATTTTGTGCTAAAAAAGGCATTTTTCGGCAAAAACGCGCTTGACATCCGGCCGTACGCTAAACTTGAGTATTTTTGGAAGACTTTCAGCTGGAAAACTTAGCATTAACAAATTTTGCCGTCCAAAGTAAAAAAAATCGTTTTGGCTGGCCTACTAATACAAGTCCATGGCATTTTAGAAAAATCCCATAACCTGGTAATGATAATATAAGACACAATATATTGTGTTCTTTTGCTAGGGACATCGGAAGTTGAAATTGTGAAAGGCGAATCCAACAAGAAGAGCTTCAACGTAGGGATTGAAATGTTATTGGAGACTCAGCTGTCGCCTTTACTTTGCAGTAACGTTGTTGTATACGCTTTTAAGCCCAGTCCCCTGTGGGAAGGATTACCAGAGCATCACAAATGTCATGACCATTGCACAGCCATTATGGGTGTTGAATAAGTACATTGAGATCATGACACTTACAACTGTCTCATAGTAGAAATTGGCAGGGGTTACTTCAAGACTGTTTGCTTGTCAGTGTGAAAAAAAAAAGCATTCATTTGTCCCGTGGTGAAGAAATACTATATACACCATTATTGCAAAGTCTAATATTTCGCAAATCTTGACTTCCCGACAACTTCCCAGAGTGGTTAAATTTGCATTTGTGGAATACAGTATTGTCACATACATGTACCTTGTTCATGTACTGTGTACTGCTTAGTTGTATATGTATGCATGTATGTTGCATTCATTCATGTCAGGATCAGCGTTAATACTTTGGCATGTTCTTAAATTTATGAATAGCACCCAATGTGCAAAGCTCGCAAAAATTAAAACCCATGAAATGTATAATGGCATATCAAACGGTTTTTAAAGAAAGTAATTGATAATAGAACCACTCTAGGCCATGTTCCTGACGACTGTAAGACCTTGTGTGTTCCCATTTTGTAGGCCTGTAAGCTGGCCCTGCGGAAGTTTGGACCTCTCATGGGCTCGGCATCGATGAACGACATGTTCCAGAAACACCTCATTGAGGACAGGAAACTCAACTATGGAGAGTTCATGTATGACCTCTCCAAGGTTATTGTAAGTGTTCTGCATCACATGATTAGTAACCCAGATGGCTAGGGCACAGTGATTGATATATTTGATCAGAGTTCAAGTCTTATATTCCTGGATAAAGGTGTGCAGTAAATTACTCTAAGATTAATTGCATTGTCGAGAATGTAGCAGGATATTAATGTAGTGTGTGTAAGGGAAAAGAATGTAATCAGCAATGTTCACAGATCACAACTTATAGCATGCTGTAACCGTAACATTATTTCTTGATGTATGAACATGGAATTTGGTCTAGTCGTCAGTGCTTTGCAGAAGGCCTATCCTTTCTTGCAGCCAAACTGCAGCAAGGAGCTGATCAGTTTCTAGCAATGTATGCTTTCACACCCCTGATGAGATCTCTGCAGTTACACAGGCGTAAACTCAATGTTTGAAGTATCATATTAAACATAAACTGTCATATTAGGTTAGACTTGAATCCTCGATCTCATCCTCATCCACGAATGTGTATTACTGGTACATGCTTCACTTTTGAAATGATGAAATTGACTCAAGAGTGTATCAGTACTTTGTCTGCAACAGTGGCGTCAGTTTTTGCATCATATCAAGTAATCTGGAGATAATTTGTTTTTTGTTCTCCCCCTCCCCCCCCCCCCCCCCCAAAAAAAAAAAAAAAAAACCCAAACAGATTGCGGACTTGCTGCAGAAGGTCAACTTCTACGTGATGGGCAACGTGTCCTTCTTCCGCAGCAGCTGGCCGGACATACGGGGCAACGCGGCCATGTGTGTGGGCTTCCTACTTGGCAACTTGCCCAAGGACAACCACAGTCTCATCAGCAAAGACCACGTTTGTGGAGGTTGGTGTCCCTCTCTAAACCGACTCTGCCCTGGTTTCGTGTAGTGTGCATGTACAGTGTCAGATCATCCATGCATGTGGTGTTGTAGTGTGTCGTCTTTTATGTTTTGGGTGTACATGTAAATGGCTGGAGAACAGCAATTAAAGCACTTATGCTAACAATAATGGTGATAGTGATGACGACAATAATAGTCATGATATTTATAAGTGTAATAACTGGGATAATGATACACAAAAGAAGATTGCTAACAAT
Source organism: Diadema antillarum (assembly GCF_040938485.1). NCBI lineage: Eukaryota > Metazoa > Echinodermata > Echinoidea > Diadematoida > Diadematidae > Diadema > Diadema antillarum. The sequence goes on from NW_027271333.1 coordinate 152,288, forward strand.
ATGAACAATGGACATGTGTAAAGCACCCATCAGCTTGAAGTGCCTGCATTTCCAACATCATTCAATATCAGAAACATAGATGTCTCTTCTAATAGTGATTGGTTACTGCTTGCATGTATGTGTTTTCACAATGTACAGGAAAAAGGAAAGTATCCAGTGTATTAATTTCTATTGTGAAGCTGCTCAGTTATTTTTATTATTATTATCATTGTTTACAGAATATTGTATATTTTTTGGGGGTACTGTGTACATCACCAAAGGCTAAGTTTTCAAGAGTATCTTCCAATTGAAAATTAGAGGTTATTTTGATTTTATCATTGGATAGCAATGGGGATCCAGTGATGACATGATCTAGTTAATTTCAGGGATGTATATTGTGGATACATTTTAAAAGCTGTATGAATACATTGGTACATACAACTGCAGTTCACCCTCGATCTTTTTTTTCTTCTTGTAGCCCTGATACAGCTGCTGAAGGACCCAGAGCCATCAGTAAGGATTAAAGCATCGGAAGCCATGAGCCTCCTGTTCCTCTTTTGAACACCTTGGGGTGCTGTGCAGATTATATTGTCATGTGACCAGAGATTATAATCAGGTACAGGCAGGTTCATGCTAAAAAAAAGGAAGATAACTTAGCGTCCTAGGAGAAAAGAAGCTTGTTGGATTCCTTTCGAGGGAAGTGGCATAATTCTAGCGGACATCCCATTTGATGCTCAAAGTACATTTAGTGCTAGACAAGTGGACAGCGGAGCAATATGTACGTCATCCTCTCATAGGGATTAGCCCCAGACACCTTGAAATGGGTCCGTTAGTCTTTAGGCTTTAGTGGAAACTTTAGCGACAAGATCTACTGCGAGAAGAGCTGACAATATTGTGCTCCCAGGGTTGATGACACAAATTACCGTATCTAATCTAAATAATCGTGTAGGTCACACATTATTGATGGAGACCCGAATTCTCCAGAATATCCACAAAGATTTGGGTATGATTGGCAAATACTATTATTACATGCATCCTAAGTATAGCCAATTGACTTGATTGTTTTAAAACATAAATCTGGTACTTGAAGGTTATTTTCTCATCAAAATGGTACTTGCTTATGTAATCTTATGGGTTTTTTGTTCTTTTCACCAACACAAAGATAAAGCAAAGTGAAATTTTGCATTATACTTCATTTGTGCTTATTTCCTGACACATAAATCATGTCACAAGAAATGTTCTCCCCTATTGAGTAATATGTGAATTGGCAGCAATTTCATCACTGCAAAGTTGAAGCAAAGTGAAGTTTGCATTACTTCTAAAACTTTTGTTGTTTATTTCTCAAAACTTAACTCATGCCATAAGAAGTGTTTTCCCATTGTCTAAAGAAGCATTTATGTGAATGGGCAGCATTAGGCACTAAAATTACTTTTGGAAAAAAGAAAAGTTCCCTATTTGTCGGATACTTCCTTTCATTCAAAAAGGTAGGTACCATGTTATCAATCATTCACATGCATTGCCTTTTTGGATTGGCTCTTTCACCATGTACGATATTCCAGAAAAAAAAAAAGGATTTTTTAATTCATTGCCACAATGCAATTGTGCATTCTACTTTTTTTTACAATCACCTGTTTTTTGATAAAAAGCCAACAAGAAAAGAGCCCCTTCAGTTATTCATCATCATTCATAGTAACTAGCAACACATTATTTTAATGTCATACATCCTGTGAGATTACATAATTACTGAAAGTCTTTTATTAACTTTTTATTCAGCAACATACAGCACAGAACTGCCAATTGTATTTGTAGTCAAGATAGTTGAAGATATCTCACCAACCACTAATGCATGTATGCCTAATCAATGGAAGAATTGACATGAGCTAATGGCTGTAAATAAACATGTGTGTCTACTTAAAGCAAGATTTCTGTACATGACGTAAGTTTCAAAAATTTTGAGGAAACATGCCGGAGAAGCAAATAAATTCCACTTTGTAGGTATGTGTCGACTTCTTGCGTAGAGGCCAGTCCAAGGCAGTACATACTTGGTAAGGTGTTTTTTTTTTCAGAATTATCGATATGTCGTCATATGATTGCAAATCAATGCTAGACAGCAATGAGTGCAGACTTCAATATGATAGAAGCTATCAAGTGTGATGTTGTCTGACCACTGTGATTATAGATACAAACATACTCACTTTCTTTTTAGTGTTGAAAAGATCTGTGAATAAAAAAAAATGAAAATGAAAATGATAAAAATGAAAATTGCACTGTGTTTGTCAGGATTTGATAGTATTTACAGTGTTCACTGAACTTATCCACGTGGTCATTAAAAAAAAAAAACAGAAAAAAATGTGGTATCCCAGCTGGAGGGCTCCCCCAATGGGGTGGAGGAGGTAGCATAACGTAGGTGCACCTCAATTCCAGTGACATGGGCAGTATGTCACAAAGTGCTATGTTTGCAAAGGTGCTATGGAAAAGCACGCAATGCTTAAACCAGCTGGTATTTCTGTCAGCATTACTATAAGAAGTATAACACAAAGTTGGTGTGTGTAGTATGTTATATCTTTCTCTTCTTCCAGATTATATTTCTCTTCTATCTCTCTATCTCTCCATCTCTCTATCTATCCATCTTTTTCTGTGCAATCATTTTGTAAAGTGGTACTGTGTGAAGATCAGTATTTCATCGCTTCAATCATTAATATTTCATCTGATCTTTTGAACGATTTCTGTGTCAAAAGAATTGATAGACAATATATGATACAGTAGATTGAAGCATATTTAGATTGCTTTAAGCCAGTGGTTATAGACGATTACTGTAAAACGTGACATATTTGCGGCACGAAATTTTTTGCGAATTGGAGCCGTCGGCCTTTTTCGTGGCGTGAAATTTTCACGAATTGGCAATGGCGTTCAATGCATATAGTATAGACAAGAACTTTCGTGTGCATTTTAATTTCGCGAATCTTGGCGCTCACGAAATTTGCAAAATTAAAATGCACGCGAACTTTCCTCGTTTTACAGTATTATGGGACAAAGACAATAGCTGGTAAAATTCTCATGATGGAATTATGATTATTATGTAGATTGGACTTATTCAGCGTACTTTAAATACGATGGAGGCTGGATACGTACAACTCAAAGAAATGTTCTCGTGTCCATTCCAGCGATGAAACTTGTTTTTCTGATGTCAGACCAACATCGATAAATCATGTGTCATTCAATGTGTTACTGTCATTATGGTTTTGATGTTCCATTGATCGTAGAAAGTACCAGATTGACATTTTTCCATGGAAGAAAGAAACGGGCTCCACGGATGTAGCCCGTTAGCTGATCGATGACGTAAAACACTTGAAGTATTTTGTAGTGAAAGATGATGCCTGGAAGATAAATGAATGTCATTGACAAACTGAGAACTGACTGAACATACAGTCATAAAATGGGAGATATCTATCAATCGCCATATTTGAGAGTAAAATGAAATATACTTCATTTTCATATCTAAAATTAAGTATCTTATTTTGAAGTTCTATTTCTCTTTATCAGCATTGATCAACATTATGTATAGCTTCAGTATCTGTTAGGATCATATCTCGGAAGACGTTTCTGAGGCTTGCATGTGTTGTAATTGCAACGATTGTAGGTGTGATGGTGTTTAGTGCGTGTGTGTATATGTGGAGGGCAAGTAATGTACAGCTGTACTTAAATAGATGAATAACTGTATCTGTATTCCTGTGTGTTGTCAATGCGTGATCATACAAACAGGTTGACATGCTTCAAAGGAAATTAAAGTAGGGGATATTAAACATCTCTACTTAATGGTGCTCTTCTTGAGCATAGCATGGCATGTTCTGTGTGGATAGGGATGGAGCGTAGTGCAATTTTATCATTTCAGATGCTACTGTCTGACCATGGATGACATGTCCATGATCACTTGTACATAGGAGATAGTTTTGTTAATATTATAGCTTCAAGAATTACTCTGTGTGCGCGCATCATTCATTGTAAATTTGAGATCATTCAGAGAAGAAACAGTGCACGTTCATATATATTTTTCAGTCAACTCTGATATAGCTAGATTCTGGAGCATGGCATCAGACAAATTTATGTAAATGTTAGTACTTGACATTTTTTTCCTTATGTATCACATTCCATTGTCTTCAAGTCTGTCTTGTGGTCTTCTACAACATAAAGACACATCCTCAGTCTTCGTTTATTCTTGTTTTATATTTCTCCATCTGAGATTTCTTCCTTTTGTGACAGGCAAATGATGTGTTTCCTTGATTGTTATTGTTTTGATTGCCATTGTCTTTTAATCAGAGTATTAAAGGAATCTATTGTGCTGTTACTGTACTTTTTCACTCTCATTCTCAAAAGAGTGCAAAAATTGAATTTCAAGATGTGAGTTTCAGTATAGTAGTGAATATACCATTTTATTTGGTGGTTTTGTTGAGGAATACATCAGATGAAGAGTGCATCAGTTACTGGTACATTATCAGCAAGGTGTAATGCTCCACGCTTGTGGAGTGGAAAATTTAGTTAAGATTTAATTTGCTGGTTTGGGTAAATTAATACTTCTGGGAGAATCATGGGCATCAGGTAGTGGTATATCATTAACATCAGAATGGTTTCCTGTTGTATTGTAAAAGGTACTTTGCCAGTAGAATGAGCAAACTACATTAAAAAGCAAACAGTTGCTAACCCTACTTTTCAATGCTAAGATATCTTACTTCAAGTGAAAAAATTGCATCCATTTGGAATGTTTGGTGTACATCAAATCCTAGATGCCATGATCATGGTGGCAGATTTAGAGGTGAGCTTTGTGTGAAGAAGATGCCATAAGTATGGTCCAGATATTCTTACGATGGATAATGTTGTGATGGATGTATATTTCACTACCTATAAGAATGTCCTGTGTATCTTGTCCTAAATTATGTAACCGAAGTATTACTGCAGAGGCATGCAGTTAGTGCGTGGTTAAACAGTGTCTTGTAGCAGACTTCATTAAGCCATGTGCTGTTGGTTAGTTTTCATCTAATCTAGGTTATTTTACAGAAAATAGGGAAATAAAGCTTCTGTATTTTCTTTTTTAAATAATCGAAGGCATTAGTTACTGTGGCACATTATATACATGGCATTCTACTTAACAAGGTATCCAAGTTGGCATGCTGAGTCATGTGTGGTGAAAGGATTACTAGATTTGTTCAAACTATGTGCTACTCAAGAAAGATGTAGAGTCATACTGTGGTAAACTGATTTCATCGTGGAAAATAGCTTCTCATGCAGGGACCTACAATTGTAGTTGTTACTTACTTACATATACATTTCCCAGTTCAACTGTCAAGTTTACTCATACATTTTTCTCCCCCTTTTCTTAAGTTGAAATGCACATCCTTGACAGATTATTTCAAAATAAAGTCGTAGTATATGAAACATTTCGTACTTCTGGTACCTCCAATCATCAGCCATCAGTATGTAATTTACATCTTAAATCAAGTTAATTTAAAAAAAAATGTTTTTAAACAGTAGTCTATGATGTTCACTTTGCGAAAGAATACTTCAGGTCTTCTACTTATTTCTGTCGATAGTGCTGCCTTTATAGAAGAAAAAAAAGTAAGCCATGCTATGTGATTCTATACTTATGCAGTACTTGTACGTGTAAGTGAAACAGAGCTGATGTTGTTGCAGATCGGTGTTGCAAACAACTGTGCTATATCTTCATAGATTCGCAATAAAGTAAATATTTACTTGTCTATGACGTCAGAATAATTGTAGTCAATAAGTTTTCCACCAAGCATGTATGCCCTATCTGTTATTTTGTAGATGTTTAGGTTTTACTCGAGATATCAGGTAATCACTGGCACAATTTGTTCTGAGGGAAGCTTCTCATTGTGTATGGAAGATATTACTGCTCTGTCCTGTGTATTTATTATGGTGTTTGTTGCAAACCATGACAAAATGTTGCATCCCATGCTAAGTTTAAAAATCACTGGAAATTCCACTGGTAGATATTAAGTAGTTAGACATGTACAAGTACTTAAACTTTCTTCATGATCATATCGGCAGACCATGACTTCTTAAAAGAAGCCTTGAAAGCAGACTAGCATTTGGAAGTGGATCAGCCAGCAGTTCACCTTTTACACATACCTGCAATCCTACAACCCTTCAACACTACCACCCTACAACCCTTCAACCCTTCCACACGATGATCCTACAGCCCAACAACCCTTCAACCCAACAACCATATGACTTTACAACCCTATGAACCTTTAACCCTTCAACCCTATCAAGGCAACAACCCTACAACCTTTTGTGATGCAGAGCCACTCCTGTTAAAGTCATTATTTGATCTGCATACAGGAGAGTTATTTTGCTCTTGTCCATCATTGTGAAGTTGAAGTTAATCGGCAGCAAGTTGTCATAACAGTAAATAAAGAAAAGCCATGCGACATAATCCTCATTGTAGTAAGCGTGTGTACTTTGTCTGAAAGTGTTGGTTCTTAACGGAAAATTGCGGCAGTTTATGATATAATTACCAGGACAGAACACAAATGTCACATTCACCACTTCATTTTTGCCGTGTGATCTTAGGAAGACTTGCTTTATTCTCAATATCTGTGAGTTACCTGCAGCATTCTGTTACATTGTAATAGCCATTGCATAGTTGCATGGGGGAGGGGCTGGATTTCCCCCGTTCAATTAAAAAAAAATACAGGTAAACTGTGTCTGACAGAAAAAAAAACTTCTATGCCTAATTTAAAATCGAAAGTATATTTCATGCTCATTGGTTGCCGTAAACATGTACAACGTGCACTGCCACTTAAGGTACGACACTGACATGACAAGCCACAAAATCTCTACATATTTCATACCCAGCTTGGTAAATGTACTCAATAAGGATCCAGTAATGGTTCTTTGAACAAAATTATACAGATATTTAGTGTTCAAGGACATCAATATATCAATATATTACAATTCAATATATCTCTGAAGAGTCTGTTTCATTACAGTGCATGTAATTCCTGAACAAATGGCTAGTGTATAAAGGGGCAAAAGATTCACTAAATGGTTTGCAAAAATCACACTGAAGTGTTTGTAATTACTTACGATTTTTTTATCATGTTTTCAAAGCTGCACTATTTATATCATATTTTGTACTAGCTTTCAGTAAAAAATGTTGTAATGTGCAACAGTAACCAGAAGTAGATACACACTGTACATAATAATGCTCTCCTCACACAAAGTTCAGAAGTTTGCAACAATGAATACTCTTATGTTGAAAGTTTCAGGCTTAATTCCAAATCCAATTATTGAATTTTGCTATTTGTGCCAATCTTGAGTTCACAACAATGGTACTAGTATTAAAAACAGGAATGTAGGGATCATTTCATATACTACTGCAAGTAAATATGAATATATTATCTCCGTACTATATATAATGACAATAACAATTTTCTTTACTTGGATATACACACACAGCTCAACCTTTATACATCTATACACATAAAGTAGGATCATATTTGCACAAGATTAAATTACTAATTGATGGCACACACAAAGCTAGTCCGAGAATGATCACTCTGTTTCTTACAATCAACTTTAGACGGCTTTGGGCCACTATGGAGCTCATACTGATGAATTATTATGAAGCACTCTTCCTCAATGATAATCTGATGAAATGAAGCATTAGCAATGTCAGAGAAAGACAATTTTCTTCTCGTGGCTTTTAATTGGCCTACCCTAAGCTAATATTTGAAATAAGCTCTCAGAAAGAAGCTTATGTGCAGGAGCTGAGGGTTGCTAACATTAATGAATGCACAGTTATAGCGCAACTTGTAAACAAAACCATCATATTCAATATCTATCAATGAAGGAGCTAAGATAAATATTGCAATCTGGCACTAGCTGTGCATCTGATGATGTGACCACAATAAAACATGTCATATTTTCATGCAAAACAGTATACAGTGTATTATTATCATCACCTGGTGAAAATTGCTGTAGAACCAGGTAAGTGACAACGCTTTTATGGACAATCTGTCAAAAGGTCAGGTGTCAGTTTGAAGACCTGGTAGCAGAAGTCAGATACACTCCTAATTTCAGATTTGTGATATACAAGATGTACATGTATGCAAAGTTCACCCTCTGCTTATATGATATCTTGAAAGATGGTAAATCACTACTAGTACACATCTCTCTGTGCTGTAAATCACTATCAGTGATTTCACAAGTCTCTTTGGGCTGAAAATGTCTATAGTCACCTGGCTGTCGTCATCTTGATGTCTCAGGATTCTGTGGTGGTGCAGTTGATGTAGGTCATCACCTTGGTTACAAGGTCAGACTTCTTGTCCTTGGAGGAGACTGGCACACCCTTCTCCTTCAACCATGCAGCCAGTGTGACAGAGTTCACCTTTGACAGCTGCCGCAGACAGAAAACAGACATGAAGATTGGATTGGATTGGATTGGATTGGATTGGATTGGATTGGATTAATTGGATTGGATTGGATGGGAAATTGATCTGCATTTTTTTATATCTGACCACAATAAGGAAGCACTGAATGCTTAACGCAAGCAATCACGAGACCAACAGGTTTCAATAACCTACGAAGGACTAAGCAATGAGAGTATAGTACCTTGCCCATAGAGGCACAGACGCTGCAGTCAGTGGACTCAAACCAGGAACTTCATGATTGGATAGTCCATGGTCTTATCCACTCTACCACAACACCTGCAAATATATGAGGAACCTTCTGAAAAGGCATACAAATTTACATAAAACTCCAGGGACTGCAGGATGGGGGGGGGGGGGGGGGGGAGTCAAGGATTAATGCACAATGTACCACGTAATATCAAAAGAAACTTCTTACATTGCACTCAAAATGAGAACAACAAACACTGCCGAATGGTGCATTAGCATCACTACCTGGTCATTTTGAGCCAAGAGCTGGACCATGCTGTGGTCTTGTATTTTGGGCTTGGAACGAACTTTTGTCTTCTTTGCCTTTCCTGCTTCACCTTGCTCCTATAGGATAAAAGATTGATAATTTTTTGACAATTTTTTGATAGTATACAACAGGAAACAAATGTACACTATGCATATTTCAACTAGAATAATCTCAATCTATTATGACTCATGTATATGTCATACTGACAATGTAATTGTACACAATACTGAGATCAGTACCTAAACTAATGAGGGCCACTTGCTCCAAATATTGCTACTTTTTGACGATTCTTGAATAGTACCATTTTCAAATCTGTTTTTGCATATTCCATTTAAAGGGACTGTCCAGTACTGGATGAGGTGGGGATTCATGTTTTGAACATTCCTAAGTGAGATAATGAGAAACCTCTTATGAAATATGAAAGAGCATGTAATTTTAAGAAGGATTCAACGTTTATTTGATGAAAATTGGTTTTCAAATGGCTGAGATATCCAAAAAAGTGATAATAATAAAAGGCGACACGCCACGCCTTTTATTAGGATCTCTTTCTTTCACATTGTTTTTGCATATTTCAGCAATTTCAAAACCAATTTTCATCAAATAAACTTTTGATACCCCTTAGAATTGCATGCTCTTTGACATCTCAAAGAGTGGTTTGTGAATATCTCGCACAACGTTGAAAGCTAAATCCTCACCTCAACCAGAACTGTACACACCCTTTAAATCACCCAGTATGAATGGCAAGTTGTAATATGATGATCAAAACAGATAAAACACATACTTTGATGGTTAGGAAATTTGGAAACTTTCACTCTTTTTTTTTACAATTGGTGATTTTGACCTTGCAAAGGTTAATGACCCAGCTAGGGTAGCCTCTTTAGTGTTATCTCTAAAGGATTGTGCACCTTCTATTACCTAGCTAGCATTATTCCCATGGTATTCATTTTTACACCTGGGATTAAAGGAGGACATTGTGGCTAAACAATTTGTCTTAGGATGTAAAAACTGCACCAGACTCCCAATTTTCCTCCAACACATTTCAAAGACTTATACACGTTCCAGTTTAATATTTCAACACTAAGAATTAGTGGCTAGAATACCCAAATTTGTGACAAGTGTGACTATACAGCTTTACTATCTGAAGATGGAGGAGATAATGTGGTAAATTTGTTAATTCACTGAGCCTGAAAAAAAAAGAGCTCCCATTAAATAACAACTTGAATGAGCTTTGTAGGGGTAAAATGGTAATGATGGAGAAGAGTACTGACTCAACATCAATGGAGGGTTGGCGCAACAAAGCATTCAACTCGTACAATATGACAACACTAGCTCACCTGGACTTTTCTCTTTCTGGCAGGGGTTTCATTGCTTAAACTGTTGACTGGTTGCTGAACGGATGGCCCTCTAATGAACTGCCCAGATTTGCCTTGACCAACAGCAGAGAAAGCTGAAGTGGATTGTGCAACTTTTATGAGACCACTGGTATGATTGAGCACCTGTGGCTGGGTTGGTGGGATCACATCTTCCGATGGCTGCAGAGATGTCTGTGTGGGATGGACTGCAGAGGGGTGTCCCGCCACTTCTTTGTGCTGCACCGTACGGGTAGATGGTGTGACACGCTTCGGTTTGCGGGCAGTAAAGGTCGGTTTGATTTTGGGTCCTGCAGGAGCTTTGTGCTCACTGGTGATATGTGATAGGGTTGGCTTTGGCTTGAAGATGGGCACAAATGGTGGGGGCTTTCTGGCTGAACTGCTTTCAGAGATATCAAAGACATGGTTCCTTTGTCTCTGACTGCCATCTGAGAGCTGTCCATGGATCTGCCTACAGGGTTGGCCCAAACCAATAGCACTCAGGCTCGACTGCCCATGAAGGCAGGTCGAAGGTTCAAAGCTTCGCTGGACATCACCAGCATCTTGCTGAGACTTACTCTGAAGATGAGCAGCCATGCTGAACATTGTATGAGCCTGCTGCTTCCCAATTCCTCCACTATCTGGCAGCCTCTTTTTCATCATACTAGCAGCTGCTGTGGTAGGCACATGAAAGTCCTTGCCAGCCCTATACACCGCCATCGAAACTGTCTCCGGGTTTCCACAAGCTACAGAGCTTTGTATCCCAACTTGGTCAGGCGCGATCCTTGGGTCATGTGGTGTGGAAGAGTGACCATGGAAATGCTCCCCAGTAGCAGCAGCATAGGTAGGTACTTGATTTGGACAACCATGTCTTTGCCCCTGCAGATGAGGAGATACTACCCTTTCTTGGACCCTGCTTTGGTGTGGATGGGTGTGGGACAGAGTAGCATGGTCTCGCTGGTCAAGTTGAGTCTTGATAATGTATCCTGTGGTGGGCATGATGTTCTTCTGCTGTCCACTCAAGGAATGATAGGGAGGTGGCTGGTGGGAAGGCAGTGGACAATCTGGGTGTTTCTTGTAACACTCTGCTAGAGAGACAAGGCTGCGGGTTGGGATTTGCCGAGTCCGAGGGGCTGGCTGGCTGACCAGACTGACACAGGATACACTGCTTGGACTGGTCTGCATATAGGAAAGGAAGGTGTCATTATGTTCATTTAGATAATTACCTAGGGTATGTATGACCAGGCGTCATTTGCTCTACATCCAATGTATGATCCCTTCTAAGTCTCTATATATGATATAAAGTTTTAAATTGCACATGTTTACTTCATCAAATTGATGCATCCTGACTATGCAGACTATTTCACATTAAATATTTTGAAACCGATTTCGCCTGCACTACACATTTCTTTTTCTGGAATCTGTCAGGTTGAGTTGTCTGGGGGGATAAAAAAAACCAAAAAAAACCTGAAATCACAAAATAAAACAAGCACATTCCACTATCTCTTTTCTACAAAGTATTAGCTGCAAACTCTCATGTGATGATCTACACCTGCATATATAATTCCAGAACAGAGCAAAAATGGCTATCACTATCCATATAAAGTAAATATAAAGCTGTTCCTGAATACTTCTATGTTGGCAGCATTTGGGGATTTGACAAACATGACAAACTCTGACAAACTGACTGTGCACTTTTCATGAGCTTTGCACCTTCTCTTCCTCTATGTCCAATTATTGCATAATATCTTTAAATGAGAAGAACCTCTTCCATAACGGCACTTGACATGGTGACAGCAGTATACATAGCCTTTCTAGTCAGCTCCATGGGATTGTCACACATGGAGGGAAACTTTCTCCTGACATCAGCCAGGAACGCTGCCAGGATCGGGGCTGGGTCGACGCGTTTGATCCGCTGCGGTTCTTTCATCCTGATGCAGAACTCTGGATATCTGGTTCATTAATGCTTAGGCTAAGGAAAATCCCTACAGGTTTGCATTCAAACTATACATATATGTACAGTGTACTGGATATTTGATTTCAAACAGAGCTTAGATCTAATGCTACAGCAGCTAATACACCCATACAATATTTGGCCACACTGCGTTCAAAGGATACGTGAAAAGAGTGTTTCTGATGGCTGGGAAGAAGATTTCAAGGTAAACAAGGCCTTCTCCACTCTCTGGTAGTCGGTATCCATACTGTCAGCACACAATGAAGTAAACATTCACAAGTTAGTGCCAGTGCCATGCCAGTATTCCTTCTATGTGATATTTCAACCAAAGGAAGACAAAACAGCAACTACCTGATGGCTGTCAATTGACTCACATTTCAAATGTTAGATGAGCCATCGAATATGGCACTGGAAAGCTTTGCTAAATCTTCTCATTCACTCAAATTCACTGCTGCAAAGAGTGATAAGCAATGAAAGGAAATGATTATTTGCTGTAATCAAACACAGCAGTTCTTGCAAAACTGCCTTTGTGGAGAGCAAAACTCATGGCCATGAGGTGACTTCATATTACCCTTTATTGTTTTGTTTTGTTTTTTTTATTTGCTGAAGTGCCAGTACATTCCAATTGTAGGCTTAAGAACAAACAAAACTGACCAGATTTGTCTTTGGGACAATGCTACATTGTATGCATTTCTTATGGTGCACACAAGCAAAGTAGAAATGGAATTCCATAAGTACATTAGGAATACAGTCCGTCTAAAGCAACCCGAGTAAAACAATGCTTAGCTAGGGTTTTCGACACCGTTTTGTCTCACCAGCCAAGCTTCTTATCTACACAGTTAATCCCTTGTACAAACATTGACCTATAACAGAAGAAAGTACTCCTTTGAATCCATACATGAGTGGCAAAATTGATCTAATTGGCAAAGGGTCTGGAATTCAGACTACCCTTATCTAGAAAACGGTGTCGAAATAATCCCCAGACCCGAGTTAGGAGAGATTTTAGACGTGCAACTCCTCCTCCAACTCGGGTTTGAGGATTTCAGCACCAGTTTGTAGATGTGTAGTCTACATCAAAGACACTTATACATTTGCGGCAGTGGAAATGCATTGCTGATGACCAAATTACTTCTTGTTGCATGATTGTGATGTGGGCATCGTAATTTTGTGTTAATTTTCTACCAAACACAAGCTGCACGATTTTTTTTTATTACGTATTAAAGAAAGTGCAATCTTTATTTGTGCAGGAATTTTTTTTTTTCTCTGCAAGAGTTCTTTACCACTCTAGTCTAGGGATTGATTCAACACTGTTTTAGGGGATTGCAAGGTCTAAAACCTGAATTGTATGAAGAAATCATATTCTGAGAGGTGGGGAAGTCCCTTCCAACCTCCCCGGCATGTAGAAATGGCAGAGAGAATACTCATGACAACATAGCAACAGCAATGTGCGGCAAAGCACTCTGATGTGTGCGTGCACCCATGCATGCAGTCATTTTACACTTGCCAGACTGAGATAAAAACAAAGGAGGGGGGGGGGGGGTCTCTGTCATGAGAGAGCTAACCGTTGGTAATGCTGGGTATGGCAGTTAAATCCTAATAGGATTAGGATAGCAGCTTCTCTTGTGTAAACATTCAAAACAGTGAGTTCAATTTAGACGAGGTGTTCTCGTCATGAATGAGGTATGCTTAATTTCAGTTTAATCTGATAATCCCTTCATTGTTGTTACTCTGGTGGTTTACTTCCTATTTTTTGTCCCATTCATCGCACAGCCAGCACGGTTTGGTAAAGATTAAGCGCTTGAATAGACACTGTACTTCAGAGCCTCTTTTCTCAGTTGACACCTTTCCTGAGTTTGTGCTTTCTTTCCAATATTTAGATAGGTTAGGAGAGTCCATTTGATTTGAGTTATACATCATTTTAAAGCTTAAAGTCTGCTCTTTCAGAATATGGTCTAAACTAAAAATTTATGTCTGGCGACTTTTTGTTTGTTTTGAGGTGCAGTGTCACATATAGAGAGAGAAAAAGAAAGACAGGACAAAGGTGAAAATGGCGGACAAAAAGGTGATGATAAAAAAAAAAACTTCAAAAACTCCAAATACCTATGGACATTTTACCATTGAATACACAAAAGAGAGACTCTATTTTGTTTCTGAAATTCCCTACAAATTATAACCAATTTTGGATGTTCCGTTTTGTTGATTGTTTGATATACTTGTGTAATCTATAAATATGTATCTATATCTGTATGTATATATATATATATATATATATATATATATATTTGCCTTTTTGCTTTCCATCTCTGGTTTTATCGGTGCGGAAGTTGGCATCCGACTGTATGGCAGGGAAATATCAAACCATTTGTATCTTCTATTTGGAATCATGTCCAAGTACAGATAAGCTTTATCTTTAAAGTACATATACGCAGTTGCAGAATCAGATACCTGATGAATAAGTTCTATTCCCTCGGCTTCCTTGAAAATCATTTACGAATACATATTCCAGTTTTGAAGTCGTGGCCACTCCTTTGTAATTTCTGTGCTATATGATAATGCTTTCCTTTGTAGTTTTAGTCTTTCCTTAGTACACAGAAAAAGGATATCAATTTAAACAGAAACAACCACTGATATGTATTTTTTAACTTGTATTAAAAGACAATGTTTCTGTGTCTATCATTTCATTTCATTCCCATCATCTTCAGAATCACCACCATCACTTTCATCTTCATTATCACATTTCCCCCCATCATTACCCTGTCATCATCACCATCATCTTCATCATAATTCACTTTACTTTATCTATGCACTAGAATATAAAACATAATGCATTTACAGTATATTATATTTTGGAGTATTTCCCCATTTCGCAAACAATATATGTGTATTATGTAGATAGGTCCCTGGGCTGCTACGTGTTCAGGCTTTTGCTTATAGTGGCAGTCCTTCTTCCAAATAATTTCTCAGGTAATTATTTGGAAATTTGGTGATACGAGTTATATTTTATTACTGGAATTGATTTACACATCAATTTTCCTTCTTTGAATCATGTACATTGTAATCTGCTTACTGATATTCTATGCGATATCAATGAAAAGAATCTTGATTTATTTATGAAACTGTGTTGGAAGAAAAATAAATCAATCAAACAAACAAACAAACAAATGAATACGATTCTGATGTGATTACAGTATCTAATTTTTTATGAAATAGACTTTATCTTGTATATACACTGTTATTGATTGATTAAGATTGATCGAATGTGACAATGCATCACAAAACCAAAATAGAAAAAAAAAAAAAAAAAAGAAAAATGGGGCTCCCCGATTCTCTGTGAGGACTCAAAACAACAACAACAAGAACAAGAACAACAACAACAACAACAACAACAACAACAACTATTACCTGAAATGGGTCACTGTGGTCAATCTTTAGTTTCTTATAATTTTTGAAAGAGCAAAAGATATTTTTCTTTTACACAATTGTACAGTTTGGTTTCATGAAGTAACTGGAAATTTTTGAATTTTGCTATTTTCCTACGACAGTTAATTGTATAGTCGTTTGATTATTCATTTTCTAGTATCATTTTCTGTTATTTACAATGGTCCTAAATTTTGGAATTCTTTAGATAGTGAAATACAATGAACTTCCGGTTGGTATTCATTCAAACGTAAGCTTAAATCTAAACTTCTTTTGCAGTACCCTGGTTATAATATGAATTAATAATACTGATTTACCAGATGCTTTAGAATCATTAATACTGATGTAGAATATTCGGCATGATTGTAGAACAGGTCTACATGGTTTTATTTTCAATTCTTTTCTTTCATATTTCTTTCCTTTTGCAGCTGCAGGTACCGTCATTAATACTGTCCCTATTACGGTCTTGTTGGTGTTTTCTCCTCTTCTTCTTTCTCATTCTCTTCTCCTTGTTGTGTGTGTGTGTGTGTGTGTGTGTGTGTGTGCGCGCGCACACACACGCGCACGCATACTTCCCCAGATGCACGTGCGTGCGTCCAGAGTGTGTGTGTGTGACTGTGATAGCCTGAGGTTTATCTTCTTTCGGGGATCGTACTGCCACAAGCATCTGTTTTTATGTAGGTTTCCTCCGCACACAATTTTATTTATCCGTCATGAATGTATCCTTCAGAATTATTTTAATTGATTTTGTGCTATGTAAATGCTTTTTGTATAATTTTATACTGAACTAGATAATGTGTTAATTTACACTGTCATGGATTGATGTTGTAAATACAACACTGTATGATTTGCTTGGAAACTTAATAAATGAAATGAAATGAAAGTATACGATGCATGTGGTTAACTCACTTGAACATGTAAAACAAAAATATCGTAACAAGTTTTACGAAAAAAGAACAACAAAGATGTAGACAAATGGAATATTACACGTTGCATCGAAATTACGGTAATAAATATATGATTTTAATATCGAGATAATACGATGAGGCTGACAAAACAATACAAAAGGTGAGTACAGAGATCAAATCTGATGTGAGTACACATTAGGAGGAAAAAAAAGCATTTCCCTTTCAACTGTCATCAGTATGAGTAAAGAGAGTAATCATTGATGAAGTAGTAATTGATAAAGAAGTGTAAATTGACAATTACTTAGATATGACTTGAACAAGATAAACATGTATTTTCTTTCAAACGACGCTTGAAATAAACCCCCACCCCCCCCCCCAAAAAAAAAATCTTATTTAACAATACACAATTCAACCTTACATTCTTACAAGGAGAAGTACCTACAAATTCATACACTCACAAAAAAACCCTAAAATAGTCTAACGCCATTTTAGGTTTTTATCATATATATATATATATATATATATATATATATATATATATATATATGTTATATATGCATGTTTATCATAATATTTCAATGAAGTAGAGAATAAAAATACGATTGTAATTTTGAGGCGTTATGAATTTCATTATTGAAATTACAACACCGTTGAATCTCGATCATAATCATTTCATCACAAAAGCCATAAGCAAAGAAATAGAATATATTTTCATATTATAGAGAATCAAATATACACAAAGTACTGTGACGCGCATCTTTTAGCTTGAAAACAAGAACATTACAGAGCACTGATAATATGAGAACGTACCTTAATGATCCAGTCACCATTGGCATGCGCTGTTTCATTTCCGTGTATTTTACGATTACTATAGAATGCACAATTTCCTTTAAAGCAGTAACATATTCAGCACACTTACTATTACCTTTCTGCCCCGTTTAAGCAACATAGATTGGATAGTCTTTCTAAATGATCAGTTTCTTCAAGTTTTCGGTGAAAATACTGGAATAAATTTAGAAAACTAAACGAAGAGTCTTGTGCATCCATTTGTTTCTTAATATTCTCTCAATAGAAGAAAACAATATAGGAAAAACAATGACATACCTACTGCAAAAGCAGACGTTTAACTACAAAAGAGCCATTTGATGATTTACGCCATTAATAGGTACTCGATCAAATTTGAATACAATTTCACCATGTCATGTCACTCGCTGGATTATGAAAATGTGGGGATCTAAAGATTCGCGTCTTTAGACATCAGAAACATACAAATAAATAGATAAATATATATACATGGATATCATTGCCAATTTGTGGAAACTTATGCACAGTATCTCTAATTGGCCTAAGTACTGTTTCGAACATTATATAAGCATAAATTAGACGTGAAACTATCGTCAAGCAAAGTGCTTTGAAGATAATACATAATATTATACTAAGACATAGTTAACATTAATACGCGATTAGGGAAAATAGTCATTGTTTTTTTTACCAGAGGAAGGCACACCCTCATGAACAATAAGATAAACCATGCCAAACGAGGTAAACACTATAGATAGGTAAACTGCGGTGAATTAGTGAAAGAACAACAAAATGGACGAATATCGCCATACAAAAATTGAACAGGCCTTTACCGACCGGAGAAGAAGAAAATAAATAAATTAACGCAGAAAAGAGCGTAATAATTAACTCAAGACAAGTGAGAGTGATCAACGTCCTAGGTAAGCGAAGAGGTCGTCAGTCAGAGTTCGCCGTTGCCTTGTTGTGTGAGTATCAGCCTGAGCGTCGATCAAAGACTGCACAGTGGTCTTCACTGACCGTAAGTATGTCTGGAAATGCTTCTGGACGAAACGTGACCGCAGTGAGATAGTAATGGGTGTTGACGCTGAAGGAAAGGTAGGCGCTTCGATGTCGCTGGTGTTCGTTTCTATCCCTTCCTGCATGTCAAGAAAAAAGAAGAAAACATCAGGCGCCATTAAACCTTCTGGTTTGATACTTTCTTAAGAATCGTATATACAGAAAAACGTTAGAAATAAGAATTCAGTACGTGTCCAAATATAAAAGAAAAATATACCATCCGAGTAACATTTTATATCTGAATATAACTAAAGGGGGCGGGTAACTTTCTTGTATTCCTGTTATATAAGATGTGTCCTTATCGGGGGAGGGTGGCTTGCCCCTCCTCTTGAATTTGATTTTATTTAAGTTAAATCAGTTCCCTGAATAGGGTACACTATAAAGTATGAAATATTGACAGAAATGGGAAAAAAAGAAATAATCGGTATAAAATATAGTATGTTACATTAAAATGATGTCAAAAAGAAACATGGAAGTAAGCGAAGATTCTCCCCTTCCACTTACTCTTTATTCCCACCTTGTCCTGAAACACTAACCATTACAATATGAATGGAGACTTCTGTTTATAAGTCACCGAGTCTGGCTCTATACTAAATATCGGTGTTTATCACGGGCAACAATCTTCCCCGTTGGACGTTGTTATTTAATACCTTGTGTGTCATTAGCTCGACTCAGATTCATTTCACAATCGGAGTTAAAGCTTCCAAAAACAGAGGTTTAGAATGTCTTTAGTTATACAAATTTTACTTTGATGAAATCTTACAAGATACTCTACTCTACCAGGTGTCTACTCACCGTATGCATCGTTCTATAGGAAATATCTAACCACTTCACATTTTTCGTTTTGTAGTTCTGTTATGATGAATTTGTTCCCGTTGTTGCTTTTTTGTGTTTCTTTTCTTTTAAAGCTGACATCATTGGACGAATACGACCATGATTACTTACGATTCTTTCAATGCAGTGTACGACATTTGTGATCAGTTCCTGAATAATGCTGAACTCTTCATGGAAGCGGATTTCAGATTCGGTCTGCAGAAAGTGTTCGTCATCCTCCATCTGCTCATAGGCGCTCTGGTAGCGTCTAAGGTCTCTATGGTAACGACCATACCTGACTGGAATCTGTAGGTGTAAGATATCAATTACAAACCGTTACTATTTTCCCGTCAAGGAATGTCTGAAGTACAACATGGCTTGTCTCTATATGAGACCTCCGAACTATTTTCAGACTTTTGCATTTGAACAAGTACATTATGGGTTATTGCAACTCACTGACAAATTGCCTGAAATTGACATATTGTGTACAGAGTTACAGAATTTTCAGCAATTGTGATGTTTCCAAAGTTTATAACCAATGACGATGAGCAAGGATGATGGCCTAAAAAAACAAAACATGAGTGGGGGCTCAAGGAAGTAGAACAAAAGAAATAAGCATGCATTAATTCTCACAGGTGACCTTGTTAAGCAAATGTCATTATAATGGAATTACATTACAGCATATTATTTTTGTTTTGAAGCATGAGAACCTTCTATTTGCCATCATCGTTGTTTGTTTTACTCTGTTTTCATGTGTCATATTGTTGGTTTACCTGCTCAAGGAACTCGTTTGAATTCAACAAATCTATATATTCAATTCGATTCATGTACAACATGATATGATATTATAAAAATCATCTGGATTTTCCCCTTTTAACAATTAGGGTGCTGTTACAAGAGACTTGGCACTGACTTTGAAAATGCTTTTGGAGCACGTAGGCGTGCGTGTATTTGATTGATATAGCACTGCACAAATTGCATTTTTTTTCCATTATGAATAAGATATTCATTTCTACAGAGTGTTTCTGTAGGGAAATTACAGTGCTCACTTTAATTTGAGAGTTAAAGCATCTTGGCCAAAATCTTTCTCTGAGCAAAAAAAAAAAAAAAAAAAAATGCAGAACAACGAAGCATAACAGTCTATGTATTTACGGCACTCTCCCCTTTCCATGTGACTCATACAGATATTATGTGATAATATAGATATGGAAAAGAAAGTGAAAAGATTCTTACGTTTGAAACTGCATCATGATTTTCATTTATGATCTCCGGCAGATTGCGAACACTTGCGTTATCCTCCGAATCTTGCGATGGACGATCTCGTTTCTTCATGGCAAAGAAACAAAACACGTGGCACACTGTGATAATAAGATCCTACATACATTGCCATTGGTGGACAACTGCATTGAGTGTAAGCTTCTTAAAATTAAATGACACTGCTTCATAGACTTGGAATTATGATTATCAAAGCATCGTGGGAAAAAAGCTTAGTTGTATCAATGTAACCAGTATGGTTTCACATAGGGACCACAAACTCTTAACTTGCATTCGTCCGAATCTCTCTTCCCACATGCCAAAATAGAAACTTGACATAATTCTCGTCCATTAGGAGGGGTTCTTATCACTGTAATTGGTATAGCAGGGGTGTATCCAGGATTTTTTCTGGGGGGGTCGTAATCAAAATTTTTGGACCTTTGCCTTTGCGAGGGAGCGGAGCGAGCGGGGGGAGGGTGTGGGAGGGGGGTGTCCCCCCTCCCACGGTAGGGAGTTTTTGAATTTTGTATCTTAAAATGGGGCCATTTGGTGCATACAAAAGTGACTTTTTCGGCATGGCAGTGCGGCTTAGAAATAAGGTAAATTATGGCATATTAAAACTAAGTTACGAAATTTACGAGGTTTTTGACAATTTGCTGGAACACCGGTCACTTTTTTTCCCTGTTGTAGGCCTATATAGAGTAAAAAGCCCTCAAAAAACAAAAATGTCTTTTACAAAAAGTGGACCTTTTGAAAATTTGGGGGGGTCGTACGACCCTCCCGACCCCCCCTTGCATACACCCATGTATAGTTTGATGATAGAACACTACGAAAACACAAACAACAATTGCTGAAGCTATCCAGTTCCTTAGCATGTGTCGACATGAGCTTACTGACATTTAAAGTCACCGTTAGTGTTTCCATCATCATTACAAATGTTGTTATTCTTTATGATCACAATACCATCAGCCATATTGTTTTAAAAGCTGCTATTCACCTTCTCTCTAACCACAATTACCATGACACTATCTAATTTGTGCAAGAAACCATACTTTGCACCTGTAGAGGGCAGCACTTCACCCCTCCATTTCCTTTTAACCCTCTTCATGACATATTATTTCCTACCCATGGGTATGTGTGCAGAATTTGTTCACATTTGGCTCATTGGCACAAAAGGGGTTAAACAAGTGTCCATGCACGCTATCCGCATGAGCAGTTCTCTCTGTTTGTGCGTACTTGTGAGAGAGAATGCTATCTTGTCTATTAAAGATTGTGAGTACTTACGAAATTTTCGAAGACATCGTTTGTTGAGTGCCACAAAGAATCAATTCGCCTTTGTAGAATGTTGTGATCGCAAGTACAGGAGGACCCGTGTGGCGGTCTGTTGCCGTGCCACTGTACCGGCGAGGCATCGGCGGCGTGAAGTGTCGACACAGCAGCGATGAGGAATGCCAGGGATGTTATACCTTCCCAAGTGGGAGGAACATAAAGGCGCAAATCAGTCGACGCTCACTATCAAACTACAATCATTATACAGCAACCACATACGCTTCCCACTCAGTGAGAAGATAGCCGACGAGTGCTCAAAATTAACCACGAAGTGTTGTTGTGCGTACATGCTGGACCATTAAATCTTCCTCTTGTTCGTCGGCCTCTAATTGTTAACTGTGCTGTCGGTAATACGGTCGGCTCCTCAAGGGCCACCGAACAAGAGGCATATTTATCGGTCTAAGTGCTTGCTAACATGCTTCCATGCTTCTGTGTACAAACATATATCATGTAAATATAAAGCATATAAAAGATAACGAAGGCGTTTGGGGCATGCTCGTATACTTGTACATGAGTATATACAGCGAAGGTGTATTGATATTGCTGTTATAGTCATTAATTCATGAAATAAAAACAACATGATAAACATTTTGGAATTGGACAAATATAAGATAATAATTTATGGCCTCTGAGAGTGCACTTTACCCAGCGTTATCATACAAAAATTGATAATCTTGAATAAAACAAATCCGCTAAGGCCTTACATCTAGGGCCTACCTGTGATAGAATAATACACACTTAGTTGACACGCTTTCTACCTATATCAGGCTTCGTACAAACATTATCATTGCTACAGAGTACAGTCTGTACCGTTATGCTGTCTAGAATTATGTTATCATAAAAGCATGCCACCGTCGGCTTTTCCAACCGTGCGGACGTTGAATCACGGAAGTTCAATTTCTATTCTATTATTGTTTAAAACCCTTTCAAAATCTGCCAGCT
Source organism: Diadema antillarum (assembly GCF_040938485.1). Classification (NCBI taxonomy): domain Eukaryota; kingdom Metazoa; phylum Echinodermata; class Echinoidea; order Diadematoida; family Diadematidae; genus Diadema; species Diadema antillarum. Next base: position 175,033 of record NW_027271333.1, read on the forward strand.
TCTCATGATATTTCAAAGCATTCGGCAACTAAAGCATATCCAGTTTTTGCATGTGAGATCACAAAGGTACCAAAAGAGCGAGACGGAAAGAGAAGAAGGAGAACACAGAATATCATTTCATACGAGGCTGAACTTTGGACTTGTCATTTTCTTTTCAAAACCGACGAACTGTAGTTTACACAACGGTTACACTCGAAACGGAACACAATAGTATGGAATGCATGCACAAGCCGCAAGCCATCGCGCTTCCGTTTCTTTTGAACGAGTACATCACTCAAATTCTCAGTCACCGAACATGATAGATTTGTATAAAAGTAGGATTAATAGTTTCATTTTTTCCCACAACCGGACGTCCTGACTTGCTGAAGGAATAAAGAATGCCAGTAACCATGAGATTTTTTGGTCGGCGTTTTCAAAGTGGGAGTTTCTTCCAAAATAAAAAGACGGAATTACTTTAAGACAATGTCACTGCATCGTGATATAACAATGTTCTGATGCTCAGAAAGGAGGTAAGCTCTATCTTTAAGGTCAGATAAAACGTGCATCGTCCATCTAATCATTTATTCAAAACTACTCCATTTGAACCAATTTTATGGTCATATAAAGGACTCGGAGTCAAAGGAAAATCTGTACTTACCATTTTTCCACCAATTACTGATGTTTCTGCTCTGTATTGGGATACAGTAATAATGTACTCGTGTTGGTGGCCGAGAAATTGGAGCCGACGATGGAGACGTTTTTCTGCAGAGCATGTCACAAACTCGTGTTGGTCTGAGCACCATCTTGTAAATGCTCTTTCACCGCGTGTAATGTTTCAAATGACACTCTCCTCCCGTATCTGCCGTTGCTTTTTTTTTCTCTTTCTCTCTCAGAGTATGCCGTCCTCGTGTTAACTTGATTTTTCTTCTTCTTGTTTTGGAATTAAAATAGCATTGATATGGATTCGTTGTGCACGTGGTTCAATCCGGCAGTATGAGATTTCGTCTTTTGTCTCAGCCCTAAAAGCGCGTTCTCGAGGAACTATTGATACCACCGTCATCTTCACTCCTTTTTATACAGTCGCGGTCCCTGGCCGGGCGGGCGCGTGCGACTGTGCTTACAAATAGAGTCTATGGGCGTGTCTTCCTACTTCCGGCATATCGCATCAGCACATTTAGACTAAGCGAGAGATCACGTCACTCTTTGAGTATCCTCTATATCTCCTCCTATGAACACACATGAGTTTATTTTCAGCTTTCCTAGAAATTTGTGGAGATGTATTATATTTCATATATCAAGAATGATGTAAACCGTCTTTAATAGATAAATATAAAATGTTGGGTGAATTTCGCTGTAAGATTCTGATATCGCTGCAAATACCACAGGGGGCAAGTATCATTTGGTCAATGCAATAAAATATTTTATTTTCCCTGGTCTTTTCAGTCTCTGATTTTTTTTTCTCTCTGTCTTTGCACACACACGCACGCACACTCACACAAGCACAGTGACATACATCCTGAAACGCAAACACTAGAGAACAGCTTTCAACATTTAGACAAGCATTGACAAAGAATTGCAAATGGTGCCATAATGGTTGAAAAGAATATGTATATATATATATATATATATATATATATATATATATATATATATATATATATATACATATATATAAATATAAATTTATATATCATGGTCTATATATGTGACCGTGCACCTCAAAACGAACATAAAATCGCACACACTGATTTTGCGTGAGGACTGAAAATAAGTGAAATGGGTCAACCTAGCCGAACTTGACTTTTTCATATTTTCTGACAGAGCAGGTCTTATTTTACATTATGCTAAAATTTGGTATCATAAAAAGGCCAGGAAAGTGTTTTTTTTTAGCAGTTTATCTCGAACATTTTTGGTAGAATAGTGTGATTAGGTGCATCTTTAGAATGCCTTTTTCATTTCTGAAAAACCTTGTCCTCACTCTTCACTTTCAACTCTAATAACTTTTGAAATAATAGAGCTACTGCTTTAAAAGTTGGCATTTATTATGGACAGAATGTGTTAATCATTAGAAATACAGTCCGTCTAAAGCAACCCAAGTAAAACAATGCTTAGCTAGGGTTTTCGACACCGTTTTGTCTCACCAGCCAAGCTTCTTATCTACACAGTTAATCCCTTGTACAAACATTGACCTATAACAGAAGAAAGTACTCCTTTGAATCCATACACGAGTGGCAAAATTGATCTAATTGGCGAAGGGTCTGGAATTCAGACTACCCTTATCTAGAAAACGGTGTCGAAATAATCCCCAGACCCGAGTTAGGAGAGATTTTAGACGTGCAACTCCTCCTCCAACTCGGGTTTGAGGATTATTTCAGCACCAGTTTGTAGATGTGTAGTCTACATCAAAGACACTTATACATTTGCGGCAGTGGAAATGCATTGCTGATGACCAAATTACTTCTTGTTGCATGATTGTGATGTGGGCATCGTAATTTTGTGTTAATTTTCTACCAAACACAAGTTGCACGATTTTTTTTTATTACGTATTAAAGAAAGTGCAATCTTTATTTGTGCAGGAATTTTTTTTTTCTCTGCAAGAGTTCTTTACCACTCTAGTCTAGGGATTGATTCAACACTGTTTTAGGGGATTGCAAGGTCTAAAACCTGAATTGTATGAAGAAATCATATTCTGAGAGGTGGGGAAGTCCCTTCCAACCTCCCCGGCATGTAGAAATGGCAGAGAATACTCATGACAACATAGCAACAGCAATGTGCGGCAAAGCACTCTAATGTGTGCGTGCACCCATGCATGCAGTCATTTTACACTTGCCAGACTGAGATAAAAACAAAGGAGGGGGGGGGGGGGGGGGGGTCTCTGTCATGAGAGAGCTAACCGTTGGTAATGCTGGGTATGGCAGTTAAATCCTAATAGGATTAGGATAGCAGCTTCTCTTGTGTAAACATTCAAAACGGTGAGTTCAATTTAGACGAGGTGTTCTCGTCATGAACTTGGAAACTCCCACACACTACTCAGAAACTATACATTCCATACATAACTTGGAAACTTCCACACACTACTGAGAAAATACACAAACATGCGTGCATTGGATTAATGAGTTAACAAAATATTTCCTTTTCTGAGTGTTGCAAGATGTCATATTTGGTCTTGAATAAATTTTTGTAAGAGCTTTACTTAGAAATATGTCTTATCTTCTTTTAGTGTTTTATGAAAGAGAGAGAAATACAGTGCATTTTATCATCTTTCCATTTCTATTAAAATTTGCAAACTATACTCACTACTCTCTATGTGAGATAAAACCATGGAAAATTTTTCAAAGAACTACAAAGTGACATTCTTTTACCGTGTTCTTCCAGTATCTCCTGAGATCACTATAAGTCTTGAAGGGACTCGAGGCTGGTAAATTGTGCATGAGGCTTACCACTCTTCCTTTCTTCATACTACATGGAAATACAGAACAAAGACACAATGTTTTTTTCTTGCTGCAATCTCAACAACACGTTGACAAATGGCACATTTGGAGCAGAACACACACACACAACAAAAACTTGAGACAGCTATGACAATTGAATATTTATAACACACAAAATATTGTATATCTATTGAAAGCCTAATATAGACATCACTGCCACCTTGAGCACCAAAGTACATTGTATAATCAACAAAATATCTACTTGTTGCCTATAACTGGTCATATAATGTAGAATGTGCCACTAAGAAACCATACAAAAAATAGTCACAGTATGATTTGTACGATGTAACACATTTCACATCTTCATTAGATATGATCTGCAGGTTTATGTGTTTGTGTGTTGTATGAGTGTTTTAGGATTGTTGTTGTTGCTGGGTTTTTGTTTTTTTTTTGTTTTTTTTGTTTGTTTGTTTGTTTGTTTGTTTGTTTGTTTTTTTTTTTTGGGGGGGGGGGGGATAGGATTTATATTATATTGGATGGCTATGAATGGGATACCAGGGGATATTGCATGAGTTAGGGCCAATATTGCACGAATCGAAGATGAGTGCAATATTGATCCTAACGAGTGCAATATTCCCTGGTTTTCCATGAATCAAGGCCATCCAATATAATTATTATCATCTATACAATCAAGCAGAGCAAGCATAAACTGCACAAAATTACCCGGCTACTATATACTCGTCTTTGAAGTTGACTCGGCAGTCCCATCCCAGCGCTGAAAAGGGGAAGCCCCTCAAACTGCGTATGAAACAAACAACTAGCAAGATGTTTGCGCGCTTGTGAAAAATGTAACAAAATGACGTGCACTAGTAGCGAGCGTTTGCGCATTCAGCAAGCGCTCACGCAATAAACGAGACAGATAATTGAATATCGTGTGATCTTGAACGGAAAGTAACAACGGTAGCCTATGGGGAATTAATACGTTGGTCTATGCGATTCGTTCAATAAGCTCTGATATTGAACGGTAAAAATTGAGCGGACTACAATACGCGTTTTTAATGCGCCGCTAAAACGTCCTATATAGATGATAATAGGGCATGCTGCATGCATTTATGATTTTCCACTGTGTAAATTATCTGGAATCCCTTTTGTGGGTAACAAGACATCGGCTTCAAATAGTACTACATGTATTTGAATCAGATGGACATCAAGAATGACCTATAATAAAGGAATAAAGGAGTGGACTTCTCTACAGGAACATTGGAATAATCATTGAGGTGCTCAAGGTACTGAAACTTTTAATCTAGCATTTCTCTGTTTTACACTTCTCATTTTGCAACAGCACAAATCCAGTCAAATTTTACCGTACTTTCAGGAAAGGGGTTTAGTGCAAATGATTCAAAAACATCAAAGTGGTTACCTTGGTAACACAAAGCAGAACCTGTCTCCAATGAAGTACTCTGAGATGACAGAGCTTGTGTCACACAGAAATTGAGCGATGTTCTGGGAGGAGATGCCAAACTCTTGGAGCTAGATCAAAATTAAAATCAAAATCAAAATTTCGACATTCTTTCCATCATCATACCATCAAGATCCATTTTAAATAATAACAACTACAATGCATGCCATGAAGAACAAGGTATACCAACAAATAAGTTTTTCAAACCCCCAAAGAATGCTGCATTTTATCTATTTATCTTTTTTTTTTTGTACAGGATTCTTACAATTCTTTATAGGCTGTCTCAATAGTCAATCAAAAAATGGTGCTCATTACAGGTATATTGCAAACGAATACAGAATTTTTTGGTTTTGTTTTGTTGTCATGAACATTTGCCACTGCTTGTAGGTTATTTCATACAATCAAGACCAAGAAGGTGTTTCCCCCTAGCTCCATATGTTGATTTTCTTTTGGTAATAAATTGCATTGTTACAGTGCTCTTTATAGTCATACCAACTTAAGTTTCAGACAGGCAATACTTGTATAACTTACAGTGCAGTGCGGAAGCTTGATTGTCTGTGGTTTGACGGCAAAACTTATTTCACCTTCTGAAATGTTGATTTCTAGATCTGTGGAACAAGAAAGAAACAAAATAATTGTCTTTTTCAAGAAGCCTATGACACAAGGTTGCACTTGTAGAAAACATAGTGCTCCATACACTTTATCCTCTCTGTGAATTACTCACATAATGTCTTCAAATAACAGTCACCTAGAAGAAACATGTTAAGAAATTCTGTCACTCATGTAATGAGAAACTTCAGTATGGTACAATTTCATTCAATGAAGAATTACAATACGGCTTTGTTGGCTAAAGTTTGGTTGGTTATAAGGGATCACTCCATGGCTGGGATACTGAGTAAAAGTGATTGAAATATTGGCTTACTGACAGCCCCTAGCAGTCCAGTGCTGGTTATGAAGTCCCTGCCCTGGACATAGTACTCTCCGACCTTGTTCCACAGAGGGGCAAGCTTGGCTTTCAGGGTATAGCAGAAACAGACCTGGAAGACTGCTGCATACACTTTCTTGGGTTCCCCATACTGCAAATGGTAAAATCACAACAGAAAGGCAACCATTTCTGTGCCCATCTTGAATATATTCTAACAAATTGGTGATCCTAAATGACCGACTGCTCTATGATTGAATGTATTTATACACAAGGTAATGGAGAGATTTCAAAAGAATAATTCCATTGAGTACTTTCTGCACATGACATTTTCTTCATCAATAACACAATTTTCTTTTTTTAAAGAACATTTTTGAATAAAGATGAGATACCATTGTCTTCATCAGCGACAAAGATTTTTTTTCCTTCCAAGTTTGAGTATAGGTTCAATATCCATTCTTTCTTCTTTTCTTTTCTTCTTTTTTTGGGGGAGGGGGGTCATCGGTAACAAGTGCCCTTTCTAACAAAGATGATCCATGATTGCGAGATGATTGGCTCTCCATAAAACCAGCATGAATTCAGCATGGCTTTGAAAAATCACTGATTGTAATGTTGTACAGGTGTGTCACAATTCATCGACACCACTGGTGAAAGGTATCAAGTGTTAATAAATGGAGTCAAAAGGGGTCTGAACTTTCAATCCTAGCAGAGTCTTTGTCAGGCAAAATCTAAGGATTGAAAGCTCAGGTCCCTTTGGACGCCATTGGCTCATCACTAGTGGATGAGCATTATACAGTAGCCTTTCTTTTTTGTTTTGTTTTGTTTGTTTTTTTGTTTGTTTTTTTGCTATGAGAGTTAATAAAGAGATGATACCTGCAGAGACATCTTCTGGCATTTTTCCTGCAGTTTTCCCGTCGACCAAAAAGCCCGACTGCAGACAACACTGATGTAGCCTCCATCTGGCAGAGATGGTGAGGCTAAGACTCGAGGCTCAGTGAAGATCAACTGTCTGAAATCAGAAGCAAGTGGATTTGATATCTTGATACCGAAGTCCTGTCTCATTAAGCATTGAGGATGTATTCAAGAGGATGATAAAAAAAATGAGGGGTCTTGTATTTTATGGATTTAAGTTTCTTATATGACATGTTGACCGAGGGTCATTATACACTTGAATTTAATTACACTACGTCTGAGGGCATTAACATCAAATGAAAAAATGTGGCAAGCCCCAAAGTCTTTCAGTTGGGTGGCTACTCAAGCTTTATGAGAATGGCATACTAGCAACTGTATTAGCCTTCTGTTTATATGATAGCAAGTAAGATATGTGCCTTACCTTCACTATAAAACACCATCACTGAATTTTATGAATAAGACCTACTCTTTGTACTAGAAAAATACCGGTAAACAACCATAAAAAAAAATTACTTCCCAGCCATAATGACACACCAAGTAATATGCCATGACATCTCATTTCTAGTCAAAAATAATCCAACTTCCTGTCTTAGGATGACTATTCCGGTATTTGATGTTAGACTACAAAACATCAATATGTTTATTTCCATGACTTGAGATCATTTCAAGATCATACACACACAAAAAAAAATTATCCACAAGTGAGTTAAAGTTCACTGAATTAAAAACAAACAAACAAAACTAGTGTTCAAGCACACAAAAACTCCAAACAGATAAACAGAAAAGTTTGTTGCAAGGATTATTTCATGGCATTGGCATCTACCTGCATTTGAGTACAGTGGACTGGTTGCCTCTGTTTGGTTGCTGAGAATGAGAATTGCTAGATGCTTGCGTGCTGAAACTGGATGGTGCATCACTGTCACTGTCAGAAACCCTACAGGTGATGGTGCACAGCTGGCAGAGGTCTGGAGCTTTGGCAAAGAATATGGAGGACTCTCCTGAACTGTTGTTGGCTGGCATTATCACCTGGTATGCATTAGAAAGGGATCGAGGGAGGTGAGATAGCTTCAGTAAGTCCCATAATCTTTGCTAGTAGAACAGTGATATAAACCCTGGGGTGCTGTAATTTGGGTCGCTGGTACGGTTATATGATACAAATTTAGAAACGAATTTCATTTTCAAACAAAATACAAGACAATATAAATGCAACATTAACTGTTAGATATATTGATACCTAAAACAAAATCTGCGCTCCCTTGACCATCAATTCAAAGAATCGTTATATTCTTTAGATCCACCTTTATTACAGATTCTAATGTTACTAATGTACTAGAACATAGGCTCCAACGAAAAATTACCATGAAAGATCTTGTGAGCATTTGGGCCAGCCGCCCAGTGACAGTGTTCTAATGTTAGTCGTTAGAACTGTGCGCAAGGAGCGCCCCGGGCCGGGGTTAATGTCACAGTATCAATGCACCCATTTGCAGGGCTGCTATAATTTGGTGTGTTTCAAATTGTCTAACGTTACCTATGGCAGAGACTCCAATTCTCCCGTTTTCGACAGGAGTCTCCCACCGAAAGCCCATTTTTGCACAATCTCCCGTTCTCCCGTTTGAGATTTGATTTCTCCCGCCCTGGCTCTGTGTCTCCCGGTGGAAAGGATTTCTTACTTATTTCTATCGTATGTTGAAAAAATAGCCTTAGATAGCACCAGAGAACATCTAGAATCCTAGGAACTTCGCGCTTCGCACACATCAACTTGGAGTCTCCCGTTTGCTAGGGGTTTCGGGCGGGAGAATCTCCAGATCGTCTTGTAAATATGTATATTAAAAAAAAAAAATGTCTTTTTAGCTATGTTTCAATCAGATTCAACTACATTTTCAAATGTTAAAGGTGCACTCACTTCAAGCTGTGCTTACTGAGTTGTCACCTCCAGTTTGTCATTACTGAATTGTTACTGCTGTTTAATACACGAATTGATCTGGAAATAAATGTTCTATTGTTCTATTGAGATCAGAAGGTGCTTGGGGTTGGAGTCTCTGCTATGGATACATATATATGGATGTTAATGAAACAGAACGCAGGCTTTTATCCAACAGTTGGAAAGATTTTTTAGTGGAATGTTACAGATAGTAATACAAACTAACTTGTTAGAGTAACGTTAAACTAATTTTACACGTTACAAAAATAGGACACCGATCGTGATCGTCCCTTCAATACATGCACAGTCAGCTGTCACACAGTGTCAGTGAAACATGTCATGAGCGGATTGAGTGACAGTCAGTTTTAGCACATGGGTAATAGAATGCATTTCTTGCGATTACCTGCAAAAACATAGATCTCGATCTCTACGACATCAGAATGAAACAGGATGTTGGTTGAACGACTGGCCTTACAGTCAGTCCGCAGCGCTGGCTAATCCCGTCTATCTTACCCAGCACGTATCAAATAAGTCAATTGGACGACGGGTCCGGGTGATCATGTCCATGTCGTCTGCTAAATCGCGTACTTATCGTGCGTGGTTGCGCCACATCTTACTGTTGAGTTCTACGTGTACTGGTGAATGCACTACTAGTACATCGGTGTGTGTACGTGTGTGTGTGTACCGTGTGTGTGTGCGTACAGTGTGTAGTTGTGTTCGTACAGTACGTAAAATTTACGCTGGGATGAATGGGATCAACCAACTGACTGGAGCTGGAGAGCGTCGCGTCGCTATCACAAAAGCAGAATGAATATTTTACCGAAGAAAAGGTAGGGGATTTTATTTGAACTTCACGTTTACAAACTCACTGAAAAGCCTGAAGTTTTGGCCATAGTATTAGTAGTACCCATATGATGTTTCAATGTACGTATTTTTACGAATTGAAAATTATCAAAAGAACATACTCACGTTCATGATGTGGTCCCATACATTCACTATCATGCTGGTTTATGAAATTGCATAAATAAAATAAAAACAGTCAGCGACAACACTATAAATCTAGACCTATGTCACTGCCACAACAGCACTAAAATGTAGAGTCTGTAAACTGGTTATAGTGAACCTCGCGTACATTTTATTTTGTAGAACCTATGTTGAAATTCACCTAAATTTACGTTATAACGCTAGAACCATGAGAACAGTAGAAGTCAAAGGGTCTTCGAAATTTTCTCAAGATGATAAAACGTGTTGATCAATGATTGTTGTGACTTGTGTGTGTCCTTGATCTTGTTGATGTAGAGTCTAAGTTGTAAGTTATATAGGGTGCCTATTAAGAAATGACCTCGTCGACTGTTACATTTGGTCTCTACCTGCGCTGTGCATGGCACATTGATGAAAGACTAAATTTACAAGACTTCCTATTGCTGTGTGACATGCTGTGAATAAAATTTTACATGTGAAATAAACAAGATTTCACACTACTTATAAAGAAATGTAAAGACGATATGGCAGCATCATATTTTTAGGCTGTACACACTGCTCTGAGTGCTGGTAATGGTATGAGCAACTCATTATACCACCTTGCTCGTATGTCCCAATATCAAATACAATTGTACTTTCAAAGTCATCAGGGAGAAAGTTGTTATGAATGGTCGTAAAAAGTAGACAAATTGAAGTATTGCGGTGAAATCATCTGCCATTCTCTTGTTGTCTTACCTTTTAGTTGGCATGTGCGGAATCGAGACAATATCACAAGAGTGAAGAGAGATGAAGCCCAAGCAGCGGAGGAAGAGAAGAAAAAGGAAGCAAGAATTGCCCTTGCTGTGAGTATGTGACTATGTCCTTCATGTTATGACATCAAGAAAGACATTTAATGGTATTACATGGATTATTTTTTATTTGAATTATGCACTTGTCAATGTAATGACGCACCCCACTACCCCCGGACATGGGTGCGTCATGGTCATTTTTTGACTGACCACACGGGGTTTTTGACGCACCCCCACAGTCACTTTTTGACGGACCACACGGGGTTTTTGACGAACACCACAGTCACTTTTTTGACGGACAACACAGGGTTTTTGACGAACACCTAGGTCACTCTCTTGACGGACATCCTCGGTACATTTCACGCACCCCGTAAATACTGAAAGGATTTTTGCATACGCTTTATTCACGCAATTTCATTTTCTTTCGGTTCGTAAACACAATTTGTCAAAGTTTCGGCAAGTTTCCCTTACCCTGGCCCTGTAAGCACCGTACCGTCATTCACCGTACATCACTCTGCTGCTACGATATTCCGAATGTATGTGCATGCAATCCATAGTCACCTGGCCATGACTTGTCTGCAGATGCGCTGTATGTGCGCGGCCATTTCTAGTCCGGTTGAATGCAACACATGGACGATGTACGTTCGATGAGGAATAACGAGCACGCTGCTCACTTGCGAATTGCACAGCCATGACAGCGTTAGCGAGCGAGTCGCGCACCACTAACACTCGACTTGCCTGCTAATATATACTGCAGGTACGCGCAGTACGCACCACGCAACGGTATACCAAAGATCGTATACGGAATTCCGTATACGATCTCTATTTAGTACTGTGAGGTTGAAATCGTTATATAGCTAAACAGTCCGTCTGGCTTGAGATTGAGTATGCGTGATTTCATGAGTTTGTTGGAAAGAAAATGTGAGGAGAAAGGGTGGCTTTTAAATCATTTGCTTGCCAGATTCGGGCAAGCATTTTTCCCTCTTAGGCCTACTCCAAAACGCTTCCCGACTTTGATTTTCACTTGCCGCGGGAAAGCGCTCACCGTAAATTCACTCGCGGTACGTACGTGTATCCGGTACTGGTAGCGTGCAAAAATGCGTGCAGTTTTCCATAGCCAAGTGCATACCATGACGCACCCCTCGGTTCAGAATAATGCGTGTTATTTTCCATAGCCAAGTGACGTACCATGACGCACCCCTCGGTCAAAAATTTGACAACAATGATGGGATTTTGACGCACCTCTCGGTCAAAAATTTGACGGACATAGCTGGTAAAATGACGCACACCTGGGTCACAAATTTGACGGACCAAATGAGTCATTACATTGACAAGTGCATTATGCTAATCAAAAAGTAATAAAATCATTTGCAGTAAATGTTGAGATGAAATTAATATCATAAATTATTTTTGATTTGTGCAAATGGCAGGGAACAAATCTTTTCTTCTTCTTGTTTTTTCTTGATTTCGGAATTGTAACATGATTTACAGATGTGTTTTAGCATCTCAATTAAAAGTAGAGTTATAATCTAACCTGATGTTAGTTTTGATCGTATAATGAAACAACCTATTTTCTAAAATCTCCTCTTTGTTTCTTTTTCAATTCAGGAACAAGAGGCACGGACAGAACTGTTGCGAGTGAGAGCTAGAAGCAAGCCCTCAGCAGGTCTCGTTCACTCACAACCACCAGCCCTCAACAGTGCAGCTGCAGAGGATGTGCCACCTACTCAAGCATTTTTAGGGGATCATATCAACTTCTTTGCGGACATTGAGTCAGGGGTAAGCTTTCCAAGAGTCAAGTGCACAGTGCGAAAAATAAATTCCAGAGTGGCACTGCAACTGTGTGCATTGGCCTTCTACAGTATGATGCTGACTGTATCAAATTAGGTAGGCCAATCCAAATTGCAATATATTTGCAAGAAATATGTTTGTTGTGTGTACATGTACATAAAGGGAGATATTAGGATATGCACATAGATTCATACATAGACGGATAGGAAAATTTTAGATAGAATATGAGTCTGTCAAGCAAGTGCAATATTTCTCTGGGAAGTTCTGTACAGTTTTGTAGTTGTTTTTGTCGTTGCTCACTGGAATGTATCAAAGTGGTGCAGTAAATGTGATTGTATTATTTTGTAGAGTTTGATTGCATAATGAGTTAACTGCATTCTGTATGCTATAGAAAGAAAATAAAAATAAAATATGTGATATTTTTAATCATAACTTCAAGAATATTCCTGGTTATGTAACAAGTGAGGTATCGCTGGAAAGGTTTTATTTTAGCTGTCTGATGATGGGCTTTGAATTGTTTGAAAATGCAGAGCTGCCAAGTCTCCCTGATAATGTCAAAATCTGTTCATGTCTGAATAAGAGAATATTAAAATCTCCCTGATTTGGGAATTATTTTCGCCCATTGAAATGCATATAACACACAGATATCTCCCTGATTGCCATGTGGAATCTCCCTGATTTTGATGTGGGAATGTTGGCAGACCTGAAAATGGTACTTAACCCATTTTGCAAACTTGTTGTTTTCACAGAGTAAGACTGCAACAACCAATCAAGACAATGAAGCTGAGAAGAAGCAGGAGCAGGAGGCCTATGAGAAGAAGATTGGTCTCCTGACCTACCTTGGCCAGAGTTCTGCGGAGTCTCAGACCGTCAAGCCTTGGTACCAACAGGGGAGGCAAACGGAACAGGACCAGTCAGAAACAAACGACATAGAGTGAGATCAAAAGAGATTCAGTTGCTACCAATATCAAAATGATTATATGTTTTGAGGGAAAACAAAATATGTATGTGTAAATTTCATGATTAAAAAGAAATGGTATTCTCCTTGTGCACTGATCTGTGATTTCTTTGGCAGGGAATTTATTTCCCTTGCATAACAACACACTATTTTGTTGGTGTGTGTGTGTGTGTGTGGGTGTGTGTGTGTAATGTTGTATTCTGCACAAATGTCAGACTTGTTATGCGTATGTGCACATGTGTGTCTTTCCTCTCTTTTTTGTCTCTCTATCTGATCTATCCATCTACACTCAACCATGCCAAAGTCTATTTGGACTGAAGAAATAGCTTTGACTTATGAGGGATTCAAATCAACGGAATATAAAGAGAAGGGACTTAAAAAGACCTTCGACTTAGGCAATTATTCGACTTATGCGAGGTCGACTTAAGTAAGGTTGACTGTATTAATCTATATGTCAGTCTACATTCTGCAGTAATTTGTGGGAAGCATTATGCTCAATTTTTACTTTTCGTACATTTATTTATCAATTTCAGCACAAATGACTTGAAAAGAAAAGCATCTCTGGATCCGATGAATGACATGCTGCGGTTTCTTGGGAAGAAATCTAAAAAGGATGGTACTGGGAGCAAGACTACTGTTGATCAAACTACTTCCTTGACAAAGACATCAGTTCCTAAGGCAAGTACAGAATCACAATAGATATGAATGTAGACATGACATGTTTTTGTTGTCTGAAATATAATTTTAGTTTCACAATGTGTTATATCTGTGAAAAAGAAGCTGCAGTTATCATCACAGAATTTTCTTCCATTAAACCAAAGATCCTCTGTGGAGGAAAATTTATATACTATAACACTTTCAGGGGGTAGACTCCCCAGCAAACACATAGTATGCAGAATGTAGCAGTCTGGTATACAGTGATGGTATCCTTTCTACTCTACTAAATATTAGGACAACTGGACAATTTTATGGGTAATTATGTTTGTGTGAAATATTCTGTACTTTTCGATCAGTTACATGAGGATCTGTATAGTATTTGATTTGAATTTAGGCTGTAATTGATATTATGATCAAGTGTGTATGTGTGGTAAAATGTGAAACCTTCTTTTTGTGTTGCAGTTTTCTGTATTAACAAACAAATATGCTAGTGATAACTATGATTTGTGAAAGTGGATTGTGAATATCAACTGGAATGTCAATGCTACATGAGTATTATGGCTAATTGAGCATGCTCTGCTCACATTACAATGCAATACACTCTCCAGCATTTTTCAATAATAAATGATGACTATGGCTCAACTGGTCTTCCTTAGCAAGAGATTGCATTACTCCTCATGTATGTACACCCACAACATTTACGGTAACAGATGGCTGTGCTGTTAAATCTGGTGCGCCCTGTCAGTGGGATAAAGAAATTCCAGATATCTCTGTACCATCCCTCACAAGCAACTTTTGAAACTACTGAATGGCAAGTTCATGCAATATACATGTATATTCACACCACTGTACAATGTGAAGTGGTGTGGAACCAGTTGTGTGCAATTTGTTATCATACAGGACATTTCTTTCTTTTTCTTTTTTTCGTTATCACATACTTTTACAATTCTTATACCAGATACTGTGCAATAATGCATCCGTGTTTCCTTTTTTTTCAGGATACATCAAGTGCAGAGAGCATCCTGTCTATGTTCAGCAAATACAGGAGCAAGTCAGAGGGTGATCGCAGCAAAGAGAAGGATTCCCACAAACATCATAAGAGCAAGAAGAAGAAAAAGCGACATGATACCAGCCGGAAATCCCACAGAGACTCCAGGGGACACCGCAAAAAATCTCACAAGGACAAAAAGCACAAGAAGCACAAACAAAGATCAAGGTCTCGGCGCAGTGACAGTGATGAGGAGAGTTCTAGTGAAAGTGGGACAGAGAGCGACAGTCCACGGGCAAAGAAGTCTGCTCCATCCAGACCGAGCATTGAACAGCTGCGGGCGGAGCGGCTGAGGAGAGAGGCGGCCGAGAGGGCGAAAACAGAAAGGCTGTTGTCGGGGAAACCACTCGAGGAGAAACCTGTGACGCAGAGCATCACCGACAAACTTGATGGACGGTACAATTCCCAGTTTAACCCTCACTTGGCGAGGAAGCACCAGCCAAAACAGACCTTGTTCTAGACATTCACGTACTTCTGGAGGATTGGGACTGTTTGGAGAAGCAGAGGAAAATACTTGATGTGTGGTTTTTCATTGACCAAATGTGCACCTGCCACTAAAGGAAACAATTTGTAACTTATTGAATGGACTTTCATATCTAATAGAGTTTGATCCTGGTGATCATGTATATGTAAGGTTGCTTTGTCAAGTCATAGCATGTGGGAAAAAAAACATTTTGAATAGACATCATGTGTGCAAATGTGGAGAATGAACATAATCAATACACTTGCTAGACAAATATTGAATTTTTAATGACATCAAGATGTCAAATCTTTTCTCATGTGTTTTTTTCCCCCAATGTTAACACTCTAAAGTTTGTTTAAAGGTCCCCTGACATCCAGTACATTTGACTTCTGCTGATGTGACTAGTTCTGCAAATCACGATCTGTGGAACAGTGTAAACAATATATTATGTAATCACAAGTTTTTGTTTCTATCTTAATCCTTCTATTTTTTCTGTGCCCACTACTAGCATCTGCATACCAGGGTCTGCCCCTAAAAACAATTCACTTGTCTTTCATGTTATCATCAAGCACAAGGTCAGCTGAAATGAGCATCACAATACAGGTGTGCACCAATCTGTCTCTCTACCCATCAGTCACTGGGAGCACAAGTCACTCAATCTCTTTACTGTCCAGGCACTAATTAATATCTTTAGTAACTTGCATTTTGGTACAAGAGCTGCGGCGAACTGATGTGTGTGTGTGTGTGTGTGTGTGTGTGTGTGGGTGGGTGGGTGTCAGTTTGCCTGTTTTCGTGAATGTTTTTCCTCCCAAGTTTTCACCGCCTTTTCTCTTATGCTGGTGGTGTACGAGCACTCCTTGTCTTACAAGATATGTTGGGCAAACCATGGACCTACTACACATATGAACTATGAACGCAGGTCTTTCTTAGATCCAGTGTTCACCACTGCCACCTGATTATGTGCATCTTAATGAGTACATTCACACGTTTGGACAATGACAATTGTGTAATCGTGCATCGTCACTGTCAAAAGAACTGTTTCCCTCATTTCGGTCCTATTTGGCTGAGGTGCCTTTTCAGACTCAACTGCCTTTGAATAAACACTAATGATGGGGAGCAGCAACCCTCAGACAAGGACAAATTTAGGGTCACAAAATTGGTAATTACCGAAGCGGACACTTGCGGCCACGCATGTAACGTCCCTGAATGGTAAGACAAGCATGTCGTCTACTGTTACAGTCCATGTTTACTCTAAAACAATGTGCGACATTCAACCTGCCTAATTATTTGCTTTCTCTTGTAAAGTTCTTGTATTTTGCAAATGAAATTGCTTTAGCGATGATTTCGCTATATACACTACAACTGCACATGCATTTTTCTTGATTTAAGAGAGCTATTATCTTCTGCGCATGTAGTTTTTAGATTTCTCAAAGCGCCGTCTTGTTTTTATCCAGGCTGGCTGTCGGTGGACAACACTAGATCAAAGCAGGAAAGCATGCTCAAAATGTTTTTGTGACGCTTTTGATAAAAACAGGTGCACGAATTAATTAACGAGCGACGAATGTCCGTGTGTACTAGGTCCATGGGCAAACTGATGGTGTGGCACACTGGCACCCCTCTCCTCAGAGAGCCTAGCAGATCAAATTTCAGGGGTGCCACACCTGCTTAAACATAGAACTTTACAAAAGGATACCCATGGGATGGAATCCCTATTTAATAGCAGGGCTGTGGACAATCTGCTGCAACAATGTGAATTTGTTTAATGACACAGTATCACCTGTCTCGCCATTAGCCATGTTCAGACGTATTTCTAGTCGGAGTAAAAATTTATGGCACGGTAATTGATATTTAAATACAATGTAAATGTATATCCTACCATGACCCTTGTGTCCACATGACGGTAGTGGGAAGAAACTCTGACCAATTTACGTGCGAGGGTCGGTGTAACTTTCGGAAGTAGCGCCGCGCACGTCGACCATGCGATTGTTTTTTACCAATAGTATTTGTCTTCTCCATTTTTGTTGATGGAAATTTCTGCATGAGCGCTAGCTTCTTCGTCGCGATCGACTAGGTTAAAATTGCATGTGCACTCGCAAAATGTCAACATTGTGATTTAACCCAGGAAGTTTTACTTAGGTCGTAACGTTAGGTATGTAAGTTCATAGATACTCCGAGGGCTTGTCCGCACTGGCAATTCACTCCTACCGGCTAGTCGTGGTAGCGAGATACTCCTGAGAAAACTCGGTAGTATCTCGTTCGGAGGAAGAGGTCGTGGTAAGTTCCTCCGATCGAAGGAAGTTAAACGACCTTGTCCAGACGGGCACTACTCCGACCTATCCTCCGAAGTTACTCCGAACAAGCTTCCTCCGACCCTTCCTCCGAAATTACTCTGACCAAAACTGCCTCCGTCTGAACATAGCTTATGTGAGCTGGAGCACCAGTTTGTGGCAAGTTGCATGTCACTGGGTATTGTTATTCACATTTCAGCTGACTACATCACCCAGTACATCATGAAAGCCATGAGAAAATTTCCAGGAGTTCAACTTAGTAAGTGCAGAAAAATTGATATTAATGATTTTTTAAAAGATTTGCTGCATATTTCATTACATCAATAATACATTTCCTGAATTTGTGATGTAAACACATTGACTGTAAAAGTGGACAGTTTCGCACAAGGAATTTTTTTAGCACTGGGCTGGGTAAGATGAATTTCATGTGCTTTGATTCCGTGGAATCAAGACATTTAATAGTGAGCCACATAACAAGCAAAGATATGTGCTTTTATTTTCAAGCTAGCTTCTGGTCGCAGGAAATGCGCAAAAACTTTAAGACTGCGAAGATTTCCACTTTTACAGTAAATCAGCAAAATCATGGACACAGGATGGGAATTTTATGTCAGCAGGCTTTTAACACATAAATGATAATGAAAAACCAGACTTTGTTGAATCCTTGTTTACACTCATACAAATGTTTATTCAGATTGTTATAATTTACAGAATAAAATACACTTTATACAATGATCAAGCTTCCAGTCTCTTTTTCCTGTGCGGAAAACCACAAAAATATAGCAGGTGTCTTTGTCACCAGCCTGACATTACAAAGCTCTGAAAGCGCTCAAATTGCACTTCAGAACTCGGAGCACTACACTGGAGGAAATTCCATAAATTGCAGTGATTGGGAAGTACACATAGTTGTGACAGTAAAAGTGCTGGCATTCATGACATCAATTACACTCACTAGCATGTACTCAAGAATCAGGAGTGACAGTATGTGTAAGACTGCCAATAGCTGAAAATTTGTTTTGCATTTGATTGATACCAATAAGGGCAATCCTGTTACAAAAGCCTCACATACAGCAGTTATGTTGCCAGGGGAGATTTCATACCATCTGACACTATAGGACATGTGGATATCTGGTAGGGAACGAGGAACTTTGTTTATATAATAGTGGATGACAAGCCTAGGCTGAGACACTGATGTACAGGTGGGGGTAATAACCATTTTTACTGATGTCTTCCTGGAGCGATAGAACACGTAAAGAGGACATCAATTTCGACTCCTTTCTATGATTCCACGTCAATGACATAAAAGCACTACAGGATGGTACACTGACATTAAGAAAATATGTCTTGGGAAGATTTGCTTCTGTCTCAAACATTGGCCTGCAATATTGAGTACTTTGAATCCTTGGTAACCCACATAATATAAGGATGGAGAGGTAGAAGAATATACACCTTCAGTAAGATTTACTAGTAATTTCTTCTAATTTTCAAGTTACTTTTGAAAAAAGGAATGGAAAGGTGAATGTTCATGTCTTGTCATTCACTGCCGCTAGTTTCAGGAGAAGAATATCATCATGTTAATCGTAATATGTAAGAAGATGCCAATGTTTACAAACTTAAGAACATACACTACATAATTTGGAATTTGCTTGTATGAATCTATATCAGTGTCGGGTAAGATTTTAGCCCCTATGCTGACCACACCCTGGTATCATAGTCCAAACGATGATGGCAGCTTCCTCTTTGGTGTGGCAAGACTGGAATCCTCTTTCCTCCCTGGGGTGGCTATCTTCAACCTAGTCAGAAAACACAGATGAATAATCAGAAAAGCAGACCAGTGAGTAACCACAGAAGAAACCTCTAAAATCAGGACACCTGGCCGTATTGTAGGTATCGTCGTGTGGTTTGTTGATTAAAACTGCAGTGACAAGGAAATTCACGAATATTATAGACTGAATAGAAGCTCGGGGTTAAAAATAGCAATCGGCAAAAACCATCGAAATTCCAAGTGCTTACAAGAAGAGTTTCTGTGGTTGATTTTCTGAATGACATTGTGCCTGTGTCTACGTAAGTGTTATTTCATACCATATCAAAATCAGAACAAAAAAGCTATAGCATGTCAGAATTAAAAAAAGAAAAGAAAAAAAAAGCTTTGGCATTTTTTAAGTTTCACATGTTAAGCACAAAATATTCATATTAGTTCCTAACACACAATTGAGAAAGTGATGATATCAGTAATGAGGGGGGGGGGGGGGGTTACATTGTAAGTGCATTGTTAGAAAAGCTAAGAGAGACCTTGATCAACTAAATAATAAATTTGACATCACTGCAGATGATACCAATTTATATAAGCAGTTTATAAAGACACAGTATCCACTGGAATTGACAAATTCTTAACATCATGTTTTGACAAATAAATTGTTTGGAGAAACCAAATAAAAACATATGAATGAAGGCTTGTATACAGTTGAACCGCGTTATAACAAAACCCTCTTGATGTACTGTAAAACCAGAAGTGTTTGCGTGCAGTTTGATTTCGCATAACTAGAATTGCACGTGAAAGTTCCTGTCTCCATTATATGCATTGAATGCCAGTGGCATTTTGCAAATATTTCAAGCAGCGAAAGTATCTTGCTGTACAGTAGTGAGAAACCTGCAATAACAAGGCAATTGTCCTGATTTCTAGGTCCTCCTCATGAGGAGTTTCCGCTGTATTATATTCATGTATCATTAACTGCTTTATGGTTTGTATGTGTCGGGGTTTGCAAAGCTACATTAGTTGTCTTTAAAAGGAATGCCCCACCTCTTGGATGTCTTGATGCGCCGCAGTGTAGCCTCCTCCTTCCTGGCCCGTAGCTCCTCCGTTGCTAGGGCCATCTCCTCCTCCATGGCGGACTGTTCAGCCTTGGCTGCTTGTCGTCCCTCCTGGAAAAATAGAAAATGACAGAAGCAGGAACAATGTCAACGCACTCTTCCCTCCTCCACCTTCCAATTATCAAGGCATCTTTTCAGGCATAGTACCTCAATTCAAATTATTTTCATATTTCTTCCACAGAACATAAAAATAAGAAAAACACAGATGGTCTTTGGCATAATATATTTTGAAGATGAAAATTAATGGTAATTAACAAATGAAAAGCATGTACTAAAATTATTCTATCATCTATGTTCTGAGAAAGAAAAAAAAGAGGGGTCTACTAAAAAGTTGTGCACATTATGGACAACCCTTGCAATCGATTCAAAACGCGCAGACTTTCTTAATTACAAAAGTGAAATGCAGAAATTCAAGACAAGCCAGACTTCTGGTACAAGTAACAGAATCCCTTGCAACACGGTTTGACCAATCCAATTCTGGACAGTCACAAAGTCATACTCCAACATGTACTTTTGATCCCATTAAATCTCGCTCACCAAAGCTAAGAGATGTCTTTGAAAAACAACAAACAAGCAAAGCTATATACTGCACCTACTGACAAAAGTAGTTAGTTTAAATACTGTGCAGTGATGTGACGTATAGTGTAAGTCAGTTGGCAAAGTCTTACTTATCACAGATTTGACAAAACTCGGGGTATACAAGCTCTATCCTGCTTAGATTGAGCCCATCCTCTTTGTTTCCTGAGATAAACAAACACTTATTTTTCCTTCTGTTCATTTTGTCTTATTACGCTGAGCATATGTTAGCTGCTCTTTCACAGCTTTGTGATTACATTGATTGTGATTGTGAATGACACAACATATGTGTAATTCAAACTGGTTATGATATAAGTTCAAGACAAGCATGTATCAAATTTTCATTGCATCACTCATGAAAAAACCCAAAAAGTCCATATTAGTCCAGGCTAGGCTCCATAGAAAGTGCACCTAACCTTGTTTTTTTATATATACAATGTTTTTTGATGGTTTCTTGTCAATTCGAGGGTGCTGATTCCGAATCCGATTGATGCCACTCGCGTAACCTTGAGCATTTTCGGCAAAATGCAGAAATCCAAAATGGCCACCAGATATGCTAATTTGGCCATCATAATCCCAGTTACGTCAATTTTATGACCAATTATTCCATCAAAGTTGTTTAAATTTTTGTTCCTTGAGTAATTCTACATACACATGCAAGAAATTTTTTCTTTTGAAGAGGTGCATTGAGTATTTTAAGCTTATTTTCAATTCAAAATGGCCGCCACTCCTATACTCATGTTTATGAATGGCAAAACACAAATAGAAGACGAATTTTCAGTCACATACCTTCGCTTTTATCAAGTTTTGCATGTGCAATGCAAATCTGATGAGTGCCACTAGCAAAACAAGCAAACAAACAAGCAAACAAGCACAAAATTTATTGTTTTTAGGCTTATTATATCCTTAATACAACACTTCAAAATGGATGCCACTCACATACCCCATCACAATTATGGACGGCAAAGTGTGCATGGAAATAAACAAATTTTCTTCTTTTTTTTCCTGTCACTCAGGTACACTGTTTATCAATTTGTGTGCTGATTATAAATCAGAAGGTTGATCCTAATAAAAGCTGTTTTGTATTTTGATGCAAACATCCAAATTTACTCCCTCAATCTGAATTTTCCCCTAGGAATTTGGAAAAATCCACCAAAACTTGAATTGATGCCAACGTCAAGATCGTTTATCAGGAATTATTAGATATGAACATTTGACACTTAATTGCCTTGAGATGTTCAACATCATAATATTCACTCTACTGAATGAAAAGGCTGAATCCTAGATGATGACACAAATGAAATTCCCAATTAACTGTCCTGTTCTTCTAAAAGCGATATTATACAAACTTTTCAGTCCCCTCATCCGAGAAAGAACATGAGGCAGGGGAAATTGGAAAAAAGGGACCACCTCACTTCCTGTCGTCAAATCTCTGAAATGAAAACAATGGCCGAAAGTTTTTCATGTTAACCCAGATGAATTATATATGGTAGATGAATTTTACCACCAGTTTTTTTTTTTTCGGAGTGAATGTGTTTGCGTATAATATGATGTCAACGGAGACTCTGAGATATGTACAGTGCTGCCTCATTCTGAAAGCAGTGCTATAACAACTTCACACGGGGTCATCCCACAAGACCGACACCCACGAGTCATACAGCCTCCGAGTTCGACATTGAAAACAGGTCCATGAGTCATACAGCTCACGAGTCATACAGCCCATATGTTCGACATTAGGCAAATAAAGCCCATGAGTTCGACAATCGGCAAAAACAGCCCACGAGTTCGACAGACTCAACACGGGGCTTAATGTGTCGGTCTCGTGGGCCTTGTTAGCTTAGTGTCGAACTCATGGGCTGTATGACTCGTGAGCAGTATAACTCATGGGTTATATTACTCGTGAGCTGTATGACTCATGGGTGTCGGTCTCGTGACGTGCACCCCTTCACACTGCTTGTCTTTAATCTACAGCACTTGCAGATTCAGGATTGCTCTAGGTAACCAGACCAACTGTGTTAGGACTCTGAATGATGGCCTCCTGAAGGTGGCTGTATAAAACTAACTCCACTAGAGCTCTTCTTAACATATACATGGTGACATAACATTCACTTCGCGTAGGAAGTTTGAACATGATCTTGCCTTTACGTTTCATAGAAAGTCCTTGGATGACATGAGCCGAGTACTGACCCATCTCAAGACAATAGAGGAGTACTTCACCTTCTGGAGACTTTGCCCCAATCTTTATAAGATTATCATCATGCCTTCCATCTTAGTAACCATCTTGCCAACGCTATGTTCAAGGTAGCCCTCTGTGGCAAGCCTTCCAAGCATAGGCTAAGGAAGTACACCCTCCTTCAATGGCACTCGATCACTCTCCCTCACGCTGGAAGGAAAGGATGGCAAGTGTCACCAGTGCCGTCAACGCATACCCTGACCTTCCAAACACGATAGCATGGGGGTATTTCATGAAGCGTTTTGTCTGACAAAGTTGCTCTCAGCCAATCAGATGCAAGGATTTTAGTAGCTTATAACAGTTTGTCAATAAGAAAAGATCTGACAAAACGCTTCATGAAAGGTCCCCTTGAACAACCTGCCATCAATGCGTCTGAAATCCCACAAGCCTAGATTTCCCTCCCGTAACTTGAAAGCTTTGACCCCTAAACAGGTTGGTGCAGATGCTGGTCTGATGTCATCTCTGATACCACCCAAGTTACCTACAACACTGTCTCTGGCCTGGCAACAAAGCCATAGGGCTTCAATGGGTGGTGATCAAGCAAGTCTTCATGTCTTCATTCTGTTTCTATGGCAAATAATCGCCCTCTGACCCCTGAGGAAGTGCTGAACATATCATAAGATGTGGTTGCAATTAAAGAAATTGCAGGACCAATAAGCATCTTTAGTCTGAGAATTCTGCAAATTTGGGGCTGATGTCGCCTACTGCCAAACATCCAATTAAAGGGTTCTTTAAAGACAATAAAAATGACAGTTTTAGTTTCAAGACAAGACTGAATGAAATCATGATGTCAAAGTGTATATTATCAACACTTGGGAACTGTGAGAGAACTGAAAGAGGTATCTCACATTGCTCCTCGATTGATGTTCAATGAATATTTTGTACGGTATTGCCGTGTTTGGACAGTTTCGTTTATGCCTTCACCAGTTTTTGTTGTTGTTTTACTTCAATAAGAAAATCATGTTTGCTCGATAATATCAAGGCGGTACTTCTAAATTATATCATATCAAAGCGATGGAGGTTATGATCCATTTCAAACTCGCCTCGGGACTCCTCCCTCCCCAACTCCTTGCTGGAAAAAAAAAATCTACAATGTAAAGGGTATTTAGCTGTGTCATTAATGTCCGATGTGTTTTTGTCTGAAACCATGTTTCTCTGCATTTACTGTACAGGATTTTTCTGTACTTTGTTACCATGGTTTTAGGGGAATGCATATTAGAAGCTTTGCTTTCTAGCTTCCCCTCCATTTTCAACATTATTTGATAAATACTGCGTATCTAGGCTTCTTAATATATTGTGTTAGTATGCCAGGGAGGTGAGACACCTCCCTGGTTAGTATTATATTTTTATATTCAACCTGCATGTAGAACATGATGGCATATTGATTTCTTGCGAGACGTTTAGTGAACTTATATTCATTGTTGAGACAAAATGGAATATATAAGATATTGTGTTAAACATCGTAAGGTTTATGAATATTAAATGCTCAAATATACATGTAGGCCCTCTATATTGTAAGTGACACCCAACATATTTGTATTGCACCTGCATCACTTTATGATAGCGTAGGTACGGGACTGCAAATACAGTAATTTTGTTCTATATGACTGTCCATGTATATGTTTTGCCATTCATTTAGTACATAAGCATAGGAATGGCGGCCATTTTGAATAAAAAATGATCTTTAAATACTAAATGAACCTATATGAAATGAAAATTCTCTTGCAAATGCAGATTGAGTAACTCTAGGAACAGAAATGTACAAAGTTTGACGGAATAATTGGTCATATAATGCACATTTTTGTGTTTATCATGGCCGAATTAGCATATCTGGCGGCCATTTTGGATTTCTGCATTTTGCCGAAAATGCTCAAGGTTACGCGAGTGGCATCAATCGGATTTGGAATCAGCACCCTCGAATTGACAAGAAACCGTCAAAAAACATTGTATATATCAAAAAACAAGGTTGGGTGCCTTCTAGCCTGGACTAATATAGGTTGAGTAGATAACAGCATAACCACAGGCTATTCTTCATAAAGACCATATTAAAGCTCACGGGATTCATTTCCACATTCTGCTCTTTGCGCTTGGAAAAATGTATAAGTCAGTGGGGGAGGAGGGAAATAATCTATTTGGATGAGGAACAAAAAGGTTTCTATGGTTACTCACCATTCTCGTCTTGCCCTTCTCCTTGATGCTGTAGAACATGGGACCCAGCTCAGCTAGCCATTCCCCTTCCACTGCTGTTACACACTGCATGTATTCCTGTAGAACGGCACACACAACATGTACAGATTTACATTAGAGTACATGATATCATATTTTATAAAATACCAAAGAATTCTGGCCATCTGATTGGTCGACTGCTCATCACATGACATTTGCTACAAAGTACCACTGCAAGATACTGTAAAACGAAGAATGTTCGCCAACATTTTAATTTCGCGAATTTCGCGAGCGCCAAGATTTGCGAAATTAAAATGCACGCGAAAGTTCTTGTCTACACTATATGCATTGAATGCCAGTGGTAGTTGGCGAAAATTTCATGCCGCAACAAAGGCTGTCGGCTCCAATTTGCGAAAAATTCATGCCGCGAATATATCATGTTTTACAGTATCAACATGCAACAGCATTCTAAACGAGGGCAGATTAACTGGAATATCAGCTGCAGAGCAAAGTGCAGGAGAGTTTACCTTGGAGGTCATGACAAGTTCGTGGTAGATGATGTACTCTGGTGTAAATCCCATGCCAAAGAGGGCGCTTGTCGGGTGAAGGTGGCACGGCATGCCCGTGCGAACGTTGACATACTCTCCAATACCCTGGCAATAAAAAAAAAAAGGACAAGAAAAAATATACATATATTGTAAATAACACAAAATAAGCCATCAACACACGAGCTATGTGTCCTGTTGGAAATTAGAAGCAAACGGATGACCAATCTCTAGATCATTCTTTGATGTGTGTGTCTGTTTGTGTGTGCGTGTGGTCCCCAAGTTAATGTTGTCTGACAGCCAATTTGTAGGGAAATATGTGAGGGATTTGTCCCACATGCAAAATGATGATGATGATGATGATGATGATGATGATGATGATAATGATGATGAAGAATAGGTGGAGGGCAGGATGGAGGCAGGCAATGGACAAATATGAAAACAGAAGAAGAGGGACGAAGATGGGGAGGAGGAAGAGGAACATGAGTAAAACAGACGAAACAAAAAAGACAAAAGGCTGAATGATAAGGCTCAGATGACAAGGTTTTTGTTTTTGTTTTCTTTAATCTCACCTTGAGTTTGGCCGCCTGGTGAAAGAAGGCGGAACAGATGCACTTGCGTATCAAGTCCCAGCTAGAGCCACAGGAGACCAGCTCCATCCCCTGCTGGTCCATGATGTCTTTCAGCTGCTGCCTCACCTCCCGCACCTTGCGCATCGCCTTGACGTGGATGAAGTGCTCGGACGACCACACTGACGAGTAGCTGTAGAGGGCGACATTTTAGGAAATGCGTGCATGTAGAGACAACTTCTCAAAGACTCTAGTGTATCAAACTTAGAAGGGGAATGAAATGATCCTTGGGCTCCATTAGTACAAAAGCTATGCTGCATTTGGTTGTTGCTGGGGTTTTTTTTTTCAACTCAAAATGTTCCCCTGCAAATTACCACAGAAATTTTCAAATGCAGGGCACTCCTGTTATAAAAAATATGAATATAACAAAATATAGTTACAATGAAGTAAAACTTCAGGTCCAAAATTATTATCATTGAAGTCTATGATGCAAATTTTCCTCTGGTTATAAAGAAATTTTGATATGAAAATTGCTTGTCCTGAGGACTTTGTTACACCAGAAGTTGCCTGTATTGTACACTGCATTTTTGACACTCGAATCACGAGCCATTCTTAAAATGCATGATGCAACCACAAAGGCTAAGTGAAAAAATGTTCACAGCTGATCAAGGCTTAGAAGCAGACAAATCCTAAAGTGAGCCTGGAAAGCAGGACATGAAATCTTTTGACACTCACTGGTTGTTCTTCCACTGCTGGTAGACATTGAGATAGGTCAAATGGTCACTCTCGGGGACAGAGAACTTTTCTCTGGCCTGGTCACTCTCCTCCTCCCTACCCTTTGGCCGATAGAAGATGGACGGCACGGACAGCATCGACACGATAGTCTGCAAGACATCAATACAGGATGGAAGAGTTTACAAAATGGTACCTCTAACAATGGCTTACAGAAATCTTAAGCTCATTCAAAATCTTAAGATACGGTGTCCAGAAAGTTGTACCAAGTGAAGCATATCATTATTATAATTTTTTTTTAAAGCATAACTTGATATATGCTGCAGATGAATTTACGTGTGTTACGACTTATGAGTTAATTTTTAAATAGGTATCAAACAAAGATAGCCAAATAGAGCTGTTTATCGATGGCTAAAAAGCTAATCCTACTTCTTCTGAAGTAGGAATCTCTTTATCCTCTCTCTATCATAAACATCTTGATTCATCTTAAAAGGTGTGTACAGTTCTGGTTGAGGTGAGGATTTAGCTTTAAAAGTTTTGCGAGATATTCGAAAACCACTCTATGAGATGTCAAAGAGCATGCAATTCTAAGGGGTATCAAAAGTTTATTTGATGAAAATCGGTTTTGAAATGGCTGAGATATCCAAAAAAACATGGTGAAACAAAGAGATCCTAATAAAAGGCGTGGCCTGTCGCCTTTTATTATTATCACTTTTTTGGATATCTCAGCCATTTGAAAACCAATTTTCATCAAATAAACGTTGAATCCTTCTTAAAATTACATGCTCTTTCATATTTCATAAGAGGTTTCTCATTATCTCACTTAGGAATGTTCAAAACATGAATCCCTACCTCAACCAGTACTGTACAGTCCCTTTAAGCTGCATCATTCTGAATGAACATGCTTGAGATTTCTGATCATTGAAACTGTAAGAGGCTATTTGTAAAAGAAAATACATCTGTTTTTCAGAAAAAAAAATAATG
Organism: Diadema antillarum; assembly: GCF_040938485.1. Classification (NCBI taxonomy): domain Eukaryota; kingdom Metazoa; phylum Echinodermata; class Echinoidea; order Diadematoida; family Diadematidae; genus Diadema; species Diadema antillarum. The sequence continues at coordinate 203,304 of NW_027271333.1, forward strand.
ATGAGTAATCAATTTCACCAATGGATCATTTTCTGGAAAGAAAGGAGACTTGGCCAGAGTTCTAGCACCCCCTTAATTTTCTGACATAAGATTTACAATTACACAGGATTGAAATTCAGATTGCTTGTAGACATACATACCAGGGCCTCTGCACTGCATCCCATCTCACATGCGACGATGAGGAATTTGGACAGGGCTGGGTCCAGGGGAAACTCCACCATCTGTCTCCCGATGGGGGTCAGCTGACCTGTGTTATCCAGAGCACTGAGGATCCACAGCTGGTACATGGAATTTAGCATGTTGTCCTGCAGAGGAAGCAAGAGAACAGGTGTTTTATGACATAACATCAAGATTACATTGCATTGGTCATGTGAAGCCTATGTGTCATCCTACACAATCAGCACAACTTGATAACTTATATTTTATGTAGCCATTCACATGTTAATTACAATTTTCATCTTGTACTGCAGCTCCCACCACCAATGACATCATTAACACCTCTACCATCATTACTACCACCTATGACATCATTACCAGTACCATCATCACCACCATCACTGCCATCATTACTGCTATCATCATAATCACTGCTATCATCATAATCACGGCACCTGATATCATTCTGCTACCATCATCATCATCAATGACATCATCACTCCTACCTTTATAATTACCACCAATGACATCATCACTGCTATCATCTTCATCATCACTAACATAATCATCACTACCACCACTGACATCATCATCAATACCACCGTTATCATCACAACCATTCACATCATCATCACTGCTTCATTTATCACTGGTCCCATCATCACATCCAGTAACAGTATTATCACTGGTAACACTATCACCACCAGACATCATCATCACTGGAACCATCATCATCATCATCATCATCATCACTGTCTTCTCTGACATCATTAGTTATTACCTTTAACCTCACATAACCATTCTTGCTGTAACTCTGCTATAATCACTGCCGTCATCACTATTATCATTATCATCCTCAGTATGACCACTGTGGAATTCATCATCGACATCCCTGTCATCAAGAATGGTTATCACAATAACCGACTCGAGTGCAACAATCGTTTTTGTCATTGTGACTCTCCTACAGCTGCTCTCTCCAGCTGGTGGTACTACACACCTGTGGAGGCGGGTCCATGAAGTGGAAGAGCAGGAGGTCGTCGACCCCGAGGGACTTGAGGAGGAGCACGACGTTGGCCAGGTTGGTCCGCTGGATCTCCGGCACCGTGGTGGTCAGCAGCTCGTTCTTGTAGGCGCTCTCCGTGTACAACCTGAAGCACTGACTGCAGGACAGGCAGTGGTTCAAGACATGAGAAGAAACATCTCAGCTCTTCATGTTTTAAGACAAAACATACTTATCAATAGGGCTCTGAATTCATCTTCCATCATTTTGGAATTTGCTTCCAATATATCAAAGGGTCTACCAAGAAACTTACCCAGCTGATGAGATTTGCCAGGATGATAAGTCGTTTTGGAGTGTTTCGAGATCAAAAGTGAGGAATAATTTCAATCATACTACCCAACTTTTCTTCCAGAAGAGCCCTCCCTGTTAACCACATATTCAGGATTATGGGATGGTACAGGGTAACGTGATGATCGATCATGCCCTTGCAGCTGTATTTTCCATAAAGCTGCATTCGATTCACTCTAGCACGGAAGATCGATGGATATCCCTGTGGCCTGGTTTGTTGATTACTGTTAATCAATCATGAAAAATTACATAGCAACCATGATGGAGTAAGCTCTGAGATTGTGGACTTGTGGTGAACCTTTTCGACTAATATTTCGCATGTTTGTCATTACCCAAGTAATATTGTGTTATTACAGCATATTTTTTACATTTCTTATGCATACATTTTCAATGTACATTTTAGAACAATAATTGACAGTTGTGCTCAAGAAAGAGACAAAAATAACAAATAATAATAATAAAAAAAAAGATATGTGAGATCATCATGCTCTTACCCTGGTCCAGTCCTGCCCGCCCTCCCAGATCTCTGCCTTGCATTGGCCTGGCTGATAGGGTAGACCTGCAGGGCATCCATACCAATGCGAGGGTTGTACACCTTCAGCTTGCAGTATCCGGCATCCACCACAAACATGATCCCATCCACTGCAAAGAGGGAGGCATGAACACAGAGTTTACACACTTGAAACTCGAATTAACCTCAGCATTACCTTTATTTTTTACTTTGTTTATTGCTGGGGAGTTATTGAATCACAAAGATTAATACTTCTTATTCACTTTTTTTACTTGTCAAACTTTACTTGTCAAATCATGATGGGGGGGGGGGGGGGGGTTGAGTGTTTTCTTGATGAAATTGAATGTCTGCATGTAGTTGCTAGTTTCCTTCAGTTGAAATAAACAAAATCAGATACAGAGACTCCGACTCTCCTGCTTTTGGTGGGAGATCTCCCGCCGAAAGCCCATTTTTGCAAAATCTCCCGTTCTCCCGCTTGAGATTTAATTCCTCCCGCCCTGGCTCTGTGTCTCCTGTTAGAAAGGATTTCTTACTTACTGCCATCGTATGTTGAAAAATAAGCCTTAGATAGCACGAGAGAGCATCTAGAACCCTTGAGCTTGCAAGGAACTTCGCGCTCGTGATGTGCAAGCGCACATCAACTTGGAGTCTCCCATTTGCTAAGGGTTTCAGGCGGGAGAATCTCCAGATCAGAAGGTGCTTGGGGTTGGAGTCTCTGCAGATATGGTGCACTTCTTTTTACCAGCTGAACATACTCTTACAGTAAGCATTTGCATTTTTAGAGAGACACAGATAAAGATAGGAAGAATGAAGAAAGTAAGACAAAGAGAGAAGGAAGATAAGAATATATAACAGATGGAAAGAGACACACCATGATAGAGAAATGAGACATATAGACACTAGGTATACAGAAAGCAAGAGAGAAAAAGGTGAAAAGCGAGAGGGAGATATGAAGATATAGAGAGAAATGGAGTGTGAGAGAGAGAAAAAAGAAAGATAGGAATATAACAGTTACGAGACACGCATTGATAGAGAAATATGGAGACATACACTACATACACAGAGAAAGAAGGATAAAGATGGGTAGCGAGAGAGGAGAGAGAGATTGATGGATAGATAGATAGATAGTTAGATAGATAGATAGATAGATAGATATAGATAGATATAGATAGATAGATAGATAGATAGATAGACAGATAGACAGATAGATAGATAGATAGATAGATGGATGGATGGATGGATGGATGGATGGATGGATAGATAGATAGATAGATAGATAGATAGATATAGATAGATATAGATAGATAGATAGATAGATAGATAGATAGATAGATAGATAGATATAGATAGATAGATAGATAGACAGATAGATAGATAGATACACAGATAGATAGATAGATAGATAGATAGAGATAGATAGATAGATAGATAGATAGATAGATAGATAGATGGATGAATGGATGGATGGATGGATGGATGGATGGATGGATGGATGGATAGATAGATAGATAGATAGATAGATAGATAGAGATAGATAGATAGATAGATAGATAGATAGATAGATAGAGATAGATAGATAGATAGATAAATAGATGGATAGACAGATAGATAGTAAGCAAATAATCAACGTTGGTTAAGGTGATGGGACAAACTATCACTTCCGAGGCGATCTGGATGTAGCTATCTTTCCGAAGCGCAGCTGAGGAAAGATAGCGTACATATTCAGATCGCCGAGGAAGTGATAGTTTGTCTCATTGCCTGAAACTAAAAGTTGATTATTTGCTTTATATTCCACATCTAGGGTCCTACATATTCCCATTTTATTCCACATCTGAAACCGTTTTTAGCTCTCTTAGGGTATCTTCAGGGCTTAGGCTGGGTAGCTTACTTTAGACGTATGCGCGTAGATGACAAAACAATGAATTTGCTCCGCGCCCCACGTGTGGCACCGAAAGAAAAGTGCGTTGCACTGTGGTCTATCACTTGACCCAGGTCAAATGATAGACCACAGTGCAACGCACTTTTATTTCGCGCATACTCATAATTGTAAGTTATATCACACGTTAGGACTGTGTGGACAAAGAGATCAGCGAAACAAAATGACTATCATCATAGAGTGTAACAAACTTTTCTTCTCAGTTGATGTGATGGGCAAAACTGCGCTTTATCACGTGATCAGCTCTTGACCAATCCTATAGCAAGATTCTTAGTATGTGGAATATAAATTTAGATAGATAGATAGATAGATAGATAGATAGATAGACAGTCAGACAGACAGACAAACAGATAGATAGATAGACAGAAAGACAGAAAGACAGACAAACAAATAGATAGATAGATAGATAGACAGAAAGACAGACAGACAGACAGATAGATAGAAAGATAGATAGAAAGACAGAAAGACAAACAGACAGACAGATAGATAGATAGATAGATAGATAGACAGATAGATAGATAGACAGACAGACAGATAGATAGACAGTAAGAATTAATGGAGCCATTCAAAGAGGCCAACCCACCTGTCAGTGATGTCTCTGCTATGTTGGTGGCCACAACACACTTCCTCACCCCATCAGGGGCCTTCTGGAAGATTTTGGCCTGGAGATCGGAGGGCAGCTGAGAGTAGATGGGTAGAATAGCCAGCTGAGGGGCATTCTCCAGCTCACCAAGACGTTCTGGTTTTAGGAAGTGAAGGGAAGACATTTCATCAGAACATCCAATTACAGCACTGAGTCAATAAACATCTGACAAAACTACATGTCATAGTGAAAATTCTGGAAGAGCTTCTGTTATAGCCATGTACAGTACATTTCAGGTCAGCTCACATACTCCTCGAGATGAAAACACTTCCTATGATTTCATTGTAAAAACAAACAAACAAACAACTTTTACAATAGCTGAGAACCAGATGACTTCTAGCTATATTTCAAACAAACATTGCAAATCCTCAAGCACCTTATGGTTTCTTCCATTGTCAACCCCTCTCTCCTCACTAATGGAAGGTAGTAAATTTCAAACCAGTTTGCATGAGTTTCAATGATCTGATTGTGCCTTTCGGGACTTTAGGGACTTTAACTTGCAGAGAGGGGTGATAAGGTGATGATATGGCCCAGGCAAAACAAACACACACACATTGCAACCACACCCAACATTTGCCCACACCAATGCACACACAACATTTATTAAAGGGGGTGGTGAGCAGGCAGTAGGTAGTGATTTTCTAGAGGGGCAATCCCCGGTGGTTCAGCATAAAGTGGTCAACATCTTTCTGTTTCTGAACCTACAGTACATTCAGATAATTTCTTACACTATCTTCCTCATCTTGTGAAAGTCAAATGTATCATAAAGCTTTTTGTGAATACTGTACATATAAATCAGGACTTTGTCTGTTTTACATCATTCTCTTGAGCAAGACAGGTTCTTTGCCTGATTACTGAAACCTCTCACGGTTGTGTATCAATGTGAAAGCAGGGGAAATTGGAGTTTTCTTTACCAACACACAGACAATTCTGCTGCAGTGGAAAATTGAGGCAGTGGAATTTCCTTTCGATCTTTTTTTTGTACTTACACACTGAAGTAATGCCAAATGATGCACATAACATATCTATCATATCATGAATGTAACATCACATCCGAACTCAGCATTTTCCATGCTTTTATGTGCCCTACTCTTCCCTCTATGTAGCACACACTACAGTGCATTGTGCTAGGCTACTGCAATACATTGTAGCTTGCATTTATGCATCACTGTGAGTTTCACCATCTCTTACAGCAATTTGTGTTCAGGGAATTTTTGTCTATGTACTTTTTTAATTGTTGTATTCAGTTTCTATCATATATGTGGCAATGTATTTCATTATGCTATGCCTGTTTTTGTTGTTAATTTGGTTTGACTGATAGGCTCATTGTTGTCTTGAAAGGTTATTTTTTATTCTTGTTGTTGTTGTAACATTCCTTTCACAGCCTCTCTGAAATACAGCCTTACCTAGCTGATCGTAGACACTTTATCCCGCGATTAAATAAAATACGACAAACAAACAAACAAACAAACAAACAAACGTTCTTTGTGACCTTCAAACCCCGACCTTACCTGAAATGAGGTCGCAGGTGACCTCGATGTCTTCCTGACCCGGCATGAAGACGAGGATGTCGCCAGGCGGCGGCTGAAGATGGATCTGGATGGCCTGTTTGACCGCCGCATCCACATAGTCCTCCACCACATTCTTACTGAAGAGGGTGTCCACTGGGAATGTCCTGCCTGGTATCTATGGCAACCGAGACATAGACATTGACTGCATCAGCTCGGTTTTGTTTCGTTCTCTAATCCCAAGAAGATGATGCTCTTTGTACTTCTCCTCTTTTAGTATGAAATTATTTCGTTAATTGGCCACTGTGTACATGTAAGTGCATTATTTTGCATATTGATAACACCCACAGCATAAGCACATTCTTACTTATCAGGAGGTTGTAGGTTTGAATCCTGCCTGAGGACGTATGCCCATAATTTCTTGTGTCATTGCTACTACTAAAACACTGATCAATTCAGTGCTTATTTACATCGATGTAGGGCAATGTGTTAATCAGCTGGCATATTCTTATTTTTTCGAATAAAATCACTCACAATTGTATTTTTCTCTTTCACTATCAACGCCACAAACTGGACAAGGGTATCACATGTCATTCTGAAGTCCTAAGTAATAATATTCAGCTCCACAAACCATCCTTCAATGACAAATTGCTGTATAAAAGAAACAAAAACAACAACACATTGACATCATCACTATACTCATTTGATCTCAATTTATGCTGTGCTCTTAATGATGTTCCAACACTTTTTCTCTTTATTTTGAACAAAAATATACAAAAGCCAACTGAACGAATCTTCAGTGCCGCGAAGTATAACTGTTGAATAATGCAAAGTGCTATACTGATTGGGTTGAACTGCCTTGGTCTATAATTGATTAACAAGCAATTATGAGACTCGATATGAAGCTGATGTTCAAATTCATTGCTTAAGTGCATGTGCCATGATGGATATATATGTCTCTGTTTTGCAAAGCATGAAAGCATTACTTTATCGCTGCAATTGTAATCTCACTCAGGCATCACACCAAAAGATTCATTTATTCTTGCATATATGACACAGTGTGTCTGATTGCTACAATTTGCTAATTACTGCTAATCATCTGGGGTGAACCACGAGGAGTCGGCATATCATTCGCTCACATTTTCATGCGTGGGTGTGGGAAGGGGGAATACTTCATTGGGTAAGCGGCCTGCTCTTTGAGATGAATGAATGAAGTGGAATCTTTAAAGGTAAAACATAGTTCTGGTAATAGTTTGAGGACCCATCTTGCACCATTTCATATTTGCTTGGAATTTAACATAAGGGTCTATCAAGAAACTTATTGTACCTGGCTGACACAATCTGCCAGGATGATGAGTTGTTTTGGAGTATTTTGAAATTAAAAGTATAGAATAATAAAAGTTGGTTTACCGACTTTTATTCCATGGAGGATCCAGGCTAACTCCGACCCGGGGACAACTCGGCCCTATTTCAGACAATTTACATGCAGTTCATGATCGCCATATTTTATACATAGGTGCATGTTCATTTTGTAAGTGCGCCAAAGAGATTCTATTCCAGAACTTCCTTGATGCGCGCGTCGTATCAACTCGGCCCCTAACTGTGACCAGCCAGAATGTGAAGTGCTTCCATAGTACAACTGTACAATTCAGAGGGACAACTCAGCCCCGCTGTCAAAGTGAGGCCGAGTTGTCCCCGAGTCCGAGTTTGCCTGACCCCTATCAGGTAAGTCCTGAGATTGTGACTCTGGTGAACCTTTTTAATTAATATTTTGCATTTTTGTCGTTACCCAACGAATACAGTAAAAGTGGAAATTTTCACGGTGTTGAAATTTTCGCGCATTTCGCATTTTTCCTTGTCATATGTTCCTGTGCGTGATGTCTTGATTCTGCGGAATTAAAAACACGCTAAACTCCTCCTACCTGGCCAAGCGCAAAAAATTCGTTGCGCGAAAATATCCACTTTTACAGTATCTTGTTATTACAGTGTCATTCCACACATTTCTTATGCATATGTGTACATTTTGGAGCGAAATTTCACTTTTTGCAGGCGTACGAGAACTATGTTTTATCTTTAACATGCATGACTTTAGGTGAGTCATGTCTAACTCATACACAGGACCTTCATTTAATGTCCTATCTGAGCAAACAGAGTGTTTTGCCTCTTACTAGAGGGGCCCTGAATGCTTGCACACAACATTGCTCAGTAAGGCTTGGCAATTAAACACGGCACCCATGGATCTTGAGGCAGACACACTATCGACTGAGCCAAATCACCACCTACACCTTCTCTTGCACAGCAAGCTATCTCACCTCAAAGACTGGCACATTGCCAAAGAACGTGGCAAATTTCTCGGAGTCCATTGTTGCCGAGGTGACAATCAGTTTCAGGTCTGTGCGGCGGGCTACAACCTACAATGAGCAGCAAGGGAAGACAAGTCATAAAACAAAAACTCTGTACATTCAAACTTTTTAGATATACTTTGCCATCACTCTTCAAAGTCATGCAGGAACAAAATTTGCAAGGAACTGCATTCATCAAGAGCAATGTATTCTATAAAAACTTGGATTTTGAATAGCAAATGCATATTTTCTTCTGTGCTTTTATAATTAATAGATAGATGGATAGACAGACAAATATATGGATAGATAAACCCATAGATGAAATGCACAGCAGGGCAGATAGACCATTAGATGGATAAATGAGTAGATTGATTGATAATATAAAATTAAAAGAGATATGCAAGAGGGGAAAATACAGATGGTACACACAAACATATCCCATGCCATTTACAAAATATTCATAATCGTGATATGGCTGTTATGACTGCATTCATTTTTAATCATACAGTCAAACTCGGATACCTCGAACTCGGATAAGCCGAATATCGCTTACCTCGAAGGCAAAATGAAAGTCCCGATTGTTCCTATGGAGTTTTCGTGTGTTAAAATTCGCGTAGCTCGAAAAAAACTAACTCGAAGTTCGGTTACCTCGAAAGGAAATCTCATGTCCCGATCTTAATTAACTTATTGTTTTTCCCAGCATGTTGCTCGAATTGAAATTGCAAACATCACTCAGCATTTCCGATGAAGCGCGCGTGGACAGCGAAGACATGTCACAAATCTTTTCACACTCGATTGTAAATATTCTGAGCCCCAGAACGATCGTGCGCTCAAATACCCGATACACAGCTGATAAGGAAAATCCCCAACACCTACTGTACCTACACACGTACCCGGAATGCATATACTTGTAGCAGCCGTGCAAATGGAGAGCTTACAATAGCACTACGCTCTGTTTTGATTTGCGATCGTGATAGTCATGCCGTGCGCGTACATTTCTTAACCGTCGTGGCGCACCTGCTTAGGTGTTAACAGTTATATCTTTGGCATTAATCAAGGTCCACTGTCCAAACATCAATCTCCCGCTAGTTTTTTTTTTCCTTTCACGAAGTTTGTTTCATTAATTCTCCCCGAGAACGCAAGCTCTGAATATTTTTTTTTCCAGCAATGCGATTATGAAGCATAAGTGTGGTATATGATCTGGAAGTATAGGCCTAGCATAATAAAGAATAGTATAGATATGATTTAACAACAGTTTATTTTGATAAATTTCGAAGTAACGGAATAATACGCTTTACGATTTTCAGACAAAAAAAAAAAGAAAGAAAGAAATCATCATGTATTTTACCCCTGTTTTGAATTGAATCTTTTTCGAGTTTTCGGTATTTTTTTTTCTTTTCTTTTCTAGCACAATCGTCAAGGCCCCCTAAGATTGTTTCGCTTTTTTTTTTTTTTAATGCGAACAATCCTCTTCGGTAAATGTTTATGATTACAGCAATAGCACTGTCCTCAGAAGCCATAGCCGGAATCTGATCTAGCGATATCACTCACTAGTAGCCCATCCTTAATGTACTGTGCTGCACTTATTCAGGGCTCGACACTTACAGTGGCCCGAGGCCACCAAAACGCACGTCGGGCCACCAAAAAAAAAAGTCGGATGTTTGCCTTTACTTTTGGAGATGAACAGCGGTAACAATCGGCCCCGAAAGTTGCTACAATGAATGTCGGATGATTGCTTTTGATTTTGGAAATGAATAACAGTAATATTCGACTCCATACGATACTAAAATAAATGTCGGATGTTTGCTTATACTTTTGGAAATGAATAACGGTAAGATTCAGCTCTGTACGGTGCTTAAATTAATGTCAGATATTTGATTTTGCGTTTGGAAATAAACAAGGATAACATTCGGCTCCGAAAGATACAAAAATAAATGTCGAACGATCCCTTAGACGTTCGGAAATGAATAACAATAGTATTCAACTCCGTATGATGTTTGCTTTTATATTCGAAAATAAATAGCAATGACATTCGGCTCCGGAAGATGCTAAAATAAATTTCGAATGTTTGCTTTGACGTTCGGAAATAAATAATAATATTCAACTCCGTACGATGATAATATATGAATGCCGGATGTTTGCTTTTACGTTCGAAAGTACATAGCGATAACATTGGGCTCCGGAATAGGCTAAAATGAATGTCGAATGATCCCTTTTACGTTCGGAAATGAATAACAATAACATTCAACTCCGTACGATGATTAAATAAATGTCGGATGTTTGCTTTTACTTTCGAAAGTAAATAGCAAGAACATTCGGCTGCGGAAGATTCCAAAATAAATATCACAGTCATGATTGCTTTTACATTTGGAAGTGAATAGCAGTAACATTCTGCTCCATACGATGCTAAAATAAATGTCGGATATTTGCTATTTCGAAATTAATAACAGTAACATTCAGCTCCATTCGATGATAAAATGATTGTCAGATAATTCATTTCACTTTTGGAAGTGGACAGCAGTAATATTGGGCTCCGTATGGTAGTAAAACGAATGTCGGATGTTTGCTTGGAAATTTAGAAATGAATAACAGTAATATTCTGCTCCGTATGATACTAAAATAAATAACTGATTGTTGCTTTTACATTTGGAAATGATTAACGGTATCGCCTGCTGACTGTGAGTGCTGCTGGTAGACACATGGAAGACCGGTGCGTAGCGGTGCGACATTGCCGTCGCTCCCTGTAGCTCTACACAGTCTTGGTGAGCTACATGTACACCCATAGTTGTGCGAAATTTTAATAGTTTGCAAAGCTAAGACTGATTCTTGTGTTGGATATTGTGTACGAGATGATGAGTTAGAGAGAGAAAAGGAGGAAAAACGAATAGTGATCGAGGGGGTACCTACGCCGACGCGACAATGTACATTCAGCACGCATGTTCTGCAACCCTGTCTTGCGCTCGATTACGTACCGGTATTTTCTTTTTGTTTTTATGGTGATAAGTCATTTAATTGTTCACCAGAAAACACTGATGAAAGAAGAACATCGATTTTCATTCAATTCATTCATATTAAAGTCGATTCAAATCCAATTGACAAGCTAACAAACAATCGGTAGGCACTGTAACAGATACCATGTTGAACATCGACAAAAATCGGATAAGTCGAAGAAAATTCGACGTACGCGTACCTCGAAATTCGCGTACCTCGAACCAATTTCTTCAGTCCCGACGACTTCGAGGTATCCGAGTTTGACTGTATGTCAAGCGGAGATGCGCCTTTTTGAGCCTGACTGGCGCCCTGTGGAAAGAGCTCATCAATCTTTAATCATATTCCGCTCATTACACTGATTACACCACAATAAATATTTGAGGGCAGCTATGACAAATTGGGCAATTATCGTATTGTCAAATTGCAGTCATATATATCAAAACATTTTAATGTTACTCTAATCATGGCACATATGAAGGGACACTCACTAAAACGACAGTATGATGCAACTTTTTGCACAGAATAAAAAAGTACTAAAATTTGCACATTATGACGCATGGTACAATGCCTATTCCAACTAGTGTTGACTTCCAAACTACTTGCTCAAATTCAAATCTGTTCGGACAAAGGGTGATCAAACAAAGGCCATCTGCAATCACTTTGATGCTGAACTCATTTCATGATACAAGTACAAGATGAGAGAGAGAGAGAGAAGAGAGACAATACATTTTAAGTGCTAGATTATAAAATTCAAGTTTGGAAAGGTAGTAATGTCTGAGGAATGCACTGTCCTTTCATAGTGACATATTCCATCCGTTACTGGGAACACATGAAAAAACACTTCCTTGCAAAACAACACCAGAATATATTGCCCTAGTTGCTAGCAAGACATTGTACATGCTGAAATTGAGTGTGGTGCTGTCCTGTTGTTGTCCCACCCCCACCCCCATCCCCATGCCCCCCTTCCAAAACACAACAACAGCAACAAATTCAAACTGCGACCATTATGATCATTCATGCTATCTCACTGTTTCACACTGGACAAAGCAATAAGCAGTGCTTGTGTCTTTTGATATGACAAATTGATGATATAAGATACTCCTTCTGCAACTGATTAATGTCTCTGAGATCTGGGCATCTGTTTGAAAACGGCACTGACCTCCCTGAGAAGACCAAAGAGGACGTCCGTGTTGAGGGAGCGTTCATGAGCCTCATCCATGATGATGGCGCTGTAGTGGTCTAGGTCCGACTCGCGCAGGGACTCGCGCAACAGTATTCCGTCAGTCATGTACTTGATCAGAGTTTTCTGAAAGGAACAGGTCCGGGCAATGCATGACAATCTCTTGGATAGGTATTTGATTTTTTTTTTTGTCAAACTAAAATTGGACACGATATAAACACATGGCAATCAATTCAAGTTCATGTTATTAAAAACGTACTTCATTTAAACAAATCAAAACAAAAAACTCCCATGGTCTTCATACTTTTATTTTGGACATTATAAACAAATTTCACTTTTCTTTTCTTTTTCAATGATTCCCCCATTATTTCTATATTTGTTAATCAAAAAACTCCACTGAACGGTGGTACTATGTATATTCCCTATGGCTCTGGATTCAGGGTTTGGTTTTGTTTTCTTCATGATTTGCAAATCGGCAAGTAAAGATTCTTAATACAAACTTTGGTTACCAAAATTCAGTATTATGTTACACAATTTCCGAATATTTTGCTGATATTTACAAACAAGGATTCTTGCTTTAGGAAAAAAAAAAAGATTGGCAACATGTTTTCAGAACTTCACCAGCAGCTAATGACTTGTGCTTTGTATAATGGTGGGTAACAAGGTGAACTTAGGAGAGCACTGAATGTGCCATACAGTGGCAGGCAGCACTGTGTGTGCTGGTCACACACATTTAAAGGTAAGCATCTAGAACACTACATAAAAATACATGCAGGACTTGAATGTACACACATAAGAGCCATTCACAGCAGAACTACAGTAAATGTGTTTTTAAAAACTGTTCCTTACATGGACAACATATTGCAGTATGGAATAATTTTGTTTACTGCAGAAAAGAGAACAGTAAATTTGTGCTGTATAAGAATGACAATAGTACCTACAATATCATGATTTACGTTGCTTGAAAGTGAAACTCATTTATTCCTGAAACCGTGTTTGTTATTGTCCTGCTTACTTGAAGATAAATCATGACAAAAAAAAAAAAAATCCCGTCCGGCATTTACCTCACTCGTGACGTCTTCGAACCGAATGGCGTAGCCGACGTCCTCGCCCAAGGTGACGTCCATCTCCTCACTGACTCGCTTGGCCACCGACATGGCGGCCACACGTCTGGGTTGGGTGCAGCCTATCATGCCGTACTTGCTGTAGCTGTCTTCATGAAGATACTGGAAAAAGAAAAACAACGACAAACATAAACTACTGATGAGATCAAGTGCTACCCTTCTCCTCCCTCCCCTTGAGAAAACGCACTCCTTACTACAATGTATATAATAGCAGCATGAAATACCTACACATAACATTTTTTTAAAGTAATATTACAAAAGGCATTTATGGTTTGGAGATTACTGTGAGGGGAAAGCCGATAGACTTAAAGCGACTCATCATGATGTGAATACTAGTATGTCACACAATCATGGCCTGCAAGATAATCATGGCCTGCAAGATAATGATTTCTTTTCTTCCTTTGTTTTTGCCACAATATTGTTGAAAAACATCTGCATTGCAATGTTTCATATATTATGCGAACATATAGAAGCGTAGCATTCCCCACGTTTTGACAAGCCAGAAGGACACTCTAGTAGTAGACTTGTTTCTACATCAAACAGAACACAGGAAGATGTTATAACAAACAAACGAACAACACATGCAGAAGCCAGCACCTCCTTTCCACTTTTGCGGCAAGTCTGCACTAGCAATACGTGCAGAAGAAACATCTTGCCACGTACTGCCTAAAAAGCATACCAGCAAAAACCTTTCTGATTTAATACAGAGAGGTGAACAGAGTGCCCTATCACTAGGTAATGGGTTCGTGAGATTTGAATGGAATGATATTTGCGAATGTAGTGATGTTTGCGACTGATGTTTGCGACTGCTGATGTTAGTATTATCACCTGGGTCAGCTGTGTCGTCTTGCCTGAGCCTGTCTCGCCGACGATGATGACCACGTTGTTGTCCCGGATGACGTTGAGGAGCTGCTGACGCACGGCAAAGACGGGCAGGTACTCGCGCTGCTCCCGGATGGTCTTCTGCTTGGCGAAGGCACTGGAAGCTTCCGTCTTCTCCTTCATGTGATCGGCGAACTGCTGCTGAGATTTGTAGTTCACATTCTCCTCATTTCCCTGGATGCAGAAAAAGTAATGTGGAGAAAAGGCCTTTAAAGCTCAAATATCGGACTCAGAAGGACCCAAAATTCATCTTCAACCATTTGGAATTTGCTTGCAATACACAAGTATATCAGAAAATGAGCTGAGTTGAGATGTGCCTTTCACCTTCTCACCCTCCTAGCATTCTCTCCTGGAATGAAAGACAAAACGATGATCACATTGGGAACTCCTCATGTGCCACTTCTAATTCAAGAAATTGACCCTACCCAGCCCCGAGCCGAGTTGAGCCATGCCTCTCACCTTCTCATCCTCCTTCTTGATACCCATGATGTCCCCCAGCTTGGTCCCCGCCAGCTCCCAGTGCTTGTGCTGGGCCTTTTTCCGCTCCTTCTGCTCCCGGTGCTTCTTCACCACGTTGCAGCCCTTCCGGGCAATCTGGGCCATGTCGGACGTGTTGTCCTGCAGGAGAAAAGAAAAGATAAGAAAGAAAAAATAATAAATAAAATGGAAATATATATACACACAAATAATCACATACAAACACTATCCATTCATTAAGTCCATCATAAGACAGAACAAAACTAGACCTCTCCATTCATACCTAACAAGAAATATTCTTGAAATTTTGATTGAGAATATCCTTATTCGTATAATTACTTTTGAATTTGTGTTTAGCAGCTTTAATCCCAGATACAAGTGTATCTCTAATTGACAAGAATGGGCTTAATCAGTTTTGAGATCAATTTCTTTATGGATATAAATTTGGCTTGTGAGTATCCAGCACTAACCTGTGATGGGTAGTGAATTCTGAAGCATCACTGCCCTGAAAAAGAATTAAGGTACAGGAATGGGCAAGGTACAGACACTAACCTTGACTGGGACCACTGGTTCCGGCTGCTTGGTGAAGACAATCCTGCCGTCCAGGAAGGGCGGGACGATGTTGTGCACCAGCAGGTGGACCCTGTTCACCGTCTCTTCCTCGATCTCCTCATCGTACTGGATCTTTTGGACCACGCCGCTCGTCAGCATCCGATTGGTCTCCCACTTCTCGTTGTCCTGTCGTGATTGGCGGAGATTTCAGTCAGATGCATGATGGGAATGATTTCAATAGTTAGGTTCTACAAAGCTAATCACTGATACCCCCTCTACCAAACAAAAGAATATTGTGACATTATTCAAGGCAAAGTAAGGGGAGTGTACACTATTATATACCTAATATATAGAATCCTCTCATCTGATTGGTTAAAAGCAGTCATGAAAATAGCTGTGCCCCATTTTTGATTTACTGTGCCCGGCACCGGGGCACAGTAAATCAACTGTGCCCTGTAAATAGGTTTGGAGACAGTCGCGACCCCGTACACATAGATCGCTCGTATGTACGCACCAATGATACGACCGCCGCGCATTCGATCAGCGTGCTGTAAAAGAGACTAGCAGTCACTGGTGCCCTGTAAATAGGACAGGTTTGGAGACAGTCGCAACCCCGTACACTGTACACATAAATGATCACTCATATGTACGCACCAATGATACAACCGCCGCGCTGTCAATCAGCATTGATTACAAGTGCTGTAAAAGAGACTTGAATCTATATTTTCGGGATCTACATTTCGGAATCTATATTTTCGGTATATAAAACAAATAATGACTGCTTGATATTCGGGGCGCACTTAAAATTAGGTAGGCCCTCGGTGATGTGAAAACCATAACCATGCCCTCAGCTTCACTTCGGGCATAGTTACAGTTTTCACATCACCTTTGGCCCATAATTTTAACTGTGCCCCTCATTGCAGTCATTATTTGTATACTGCATAATAACGTGACAGATCTTTATTGATACATTGAATATCTGGCAAAGGAGAAAAGCGTTTACAACTTTTTAAATCAAAACCCTTGGTGACCTCACCATTTACTGCTGTCAGTTAAAACATTGTACAATGACTACAAAGCAGAAACAGAGCATATCAATAATGCAAAGAAAGAGCTCCTCAAAAAAAAGGACAAAAATGACTTCCAAACATTCAACTCCAAACCATGGCTGCCATCACATTCATCTGCCATTCAGTAAAGTATAACCTGATACTGAGTGATTTAAATCATCACGAATGAAGTTAGACCAGCGTCAAACATCAGCCAAAAGGCCCTGCCTCTACAAACTCCACACAAGTGTGCTACCTACCACATTGATTTGGCGCTGCTGGGCCGACATTCTCTTGGCCTTCTGCGTCGCCAGGTCTTTCTCCTTCTTGGCCGCGTACTCTGCAGGGACGGAGGCAAACGGGTTGTTGGTGTCATCGTAGCCCTCGTCGGAGCCGTACCACTGACGGTCCAATCTCTGGTAGAACAACAAATAGCAGAAAAGACTGCCCATCAACACTACTGCTGACCGCTAATGGGATGACTGTACTGTTCTATTCTCTGGTTCCACTCACAGCATGACAAAAATGAACAATATATTTAATTTGAAATGTTTGCCTGTCATGTACGCCATCCATACAACACTAAGAATGGCCTTCATATCGAAGAGTTATTTAAATGATTCAAAAGGCACATTAATATACAATAGATGAGCATTTTTGCGAATGATTGCTCTAGAGAGAGACACATACAGATAGAGATAGAGATGAGGCCTTTGATAGTAGGTGATACATGCGACTATTCACTTTCGTATAAATATAGGCAGAATGGTACTGGTACTAATGCTGGACTACGATGTAATTACTCATGTCATACATGTCACGGGGCTACTCAGCATCGACTCGTAGGACAGAGATGCTACCACTCATATGCAACACAAACTAATGTGAAAGATGCTATTATACAAAACTCCAATTGGATGAACCTGATGGAAAAAGAGAACTGCCAGAAGTCATCAGGCACCAATACGAATGTGGAAGCCGGAAGATGTGACCTTCAGTGGCAAATATAGGTGTAACTGGCACAAGAAGTAGTCTAACCTTTTGCTCTTCCTCCCACTCCTCACGGTCAGCCTCTGAGCTGAATCGAGCTGCGGTGTCCCCTCCTGTTAAAGAAAAAATTAACCCGCTGAAGACTAGTCCAGAGTATATATGGGCAGGCGTTTATTGGAAAATATGTGTCATAGCAAAATCAAGTGGTGCTCAATGGGTTAAGGAAACTACTCACAATGCTTTATGCTGCCTTTCACAGGAATAAGTTTATCTTGCACATATATTGAGATTTATTCGACTTATGTTCAGGTATATTTGACAAAGTACTATAGAAACAATCATCTCTAATCTCTATATAAATCACCATCAGCTCTTCTTTGCATTGCCTTTTCATGAACAGTGTGTCATTAATATACATGGAAAACAGTATCTGAAAAAACAAACAAACAAGCAAACAACATCTGTGTTTCGAGGAGAAGAGTTACTGTAAAAGTGGTTTCTTTCGCATACAGATACTTTCGCGGTTTCCATCAGTGCCGACTTTTTCGCGTGTGTTTAAATTCGCGGTCGGCAAAATCTGTGAATTCACAGTCGGCAAAAACTGTTTAATTTTGCACATGAAAACCCAAACTATAATCCAATTATTTTTCTATTTATCAAATAGAAATCAAAATCAAATGCAGGCTTATCTGAAATTCCATCTTTCGAGTACTTTATAATATGCTTGTACCTACATTACGCAGTATCGCTGTGTGTATGTTGACCATCAATACACTCAATGCGCAGAATCTTCATCTGTGCAAATGCGCAATAGCATTGTAACAAGCGGCGAGTTCAAAACATTTTCGCGTGACGTTAAATTCGCGGTTCAACCTCAAAGCGCGAAAAACGTGAAATTAAAAGCACCGTGAAAGAAACCACTTTTACAGTAACACAAAATAAACCAGTGAACATTATCATTCTATTCTGGTATTGCTCAGGAGTTGTCCATTCTCTTGAGCCAATGTGCCAACAATGAAATGCATGTTTAGATACAAATATTGTAGTTCTCAGACAAATACAAGTAAACTGGCTGGAGGGAAAAATGAAGAAAAAAAAGGAGAAAAAGATAAGGAATTAGATGATAACGTAATGTGAGCTGACTTTCCAAAGTAGTGCCAAGAGGATCTAGCATTCATTATGAAGAAAAACAACTACAGAAAGGCTTTTTCGAGAAGAGGAAATGGTGTGTGAGTAGCTCACCTTTGACCTGGGGTGTTGCCCCACTCTTCTTGCGGTTGGTAGCCCAGGAGTTGTAGCGGTGGGCTGGCGTTAATAAGGGAGTATCATCTTCTTTCCGTCTCTGCCTTGATCTGGGAGCAAGAACAAACATCTAACTCACCCAAGAATCAACATGAGGGCAATGCATATATATTGAGGGTGAAGGCAATTCCACCACGATAACTTCCACGTAACATACATTAGTGTGGGCAAGAGAAAGAATTATCCACCTCACCATTCACTTTGAGACAGACTGAATTTCAAGTGGTAAACCAATGGGATTTGTACATTTCATAAGTACAGACTGTGATTAACTTGCATGATGGATATATATTATATGTGT
Organism: Diadema antillarum; assembly: GCF_040938485.1. Taxonomy (NCBI): domain Eukaryota; kingdom Metazoa; phylum Echinodermata; class Echinoidea; order Diadematoida; family Diadematidae; genus Diadema; species Diadema antillarum. Next base: position 222,596 of record NW_027271333.1, read on the forward strand.
AAAACACTTGCTACTCCATACAAGGAGGTACTAGCTGAGCACTAGTACAATGTACCTCCTCGTTCCAAAATTACTACAAACTAAGGCCTATTACATTGATATTGACCCATTGCCACACATATGTATCTGTCCAAATTATTAGCTTTCAATGAAGGGTATCAAACAGGTCACCTAGTAACTTGCCATCAATACTGTGAGCTTGTGTGGCAAGATAAGAACCTGATCAAATGTCACACCTCAGCAAATCATGCAACCACATGTAATATCTTTAAAAATGCATTCATTCCTGATCAAGTCCATTATGATGAATTAGAAAAACTACCCACAAGCCAATTAGGTCAAAGAAAAAAAAATTGTGCACAAGAACTATTAAAAGCTATAACAAACACAAAACAAGCCAGAGTTGCAACAAATTTCTTACTGAAAAATCCGCTCATTTATACCTGTCTCCATCTCGTTGGCCCGATGACCTCGAAGAGCCCTTGTCGCGATCCCTGCGTTCGCTGCCCTCGCCGCGTTCACTCCGTTCGCTGCGTTCACTCCGTTCGCTGCGTTCGCTGCGCTCCCTCCTCTCCCGCCTCTCGCTGAAGTCGTTCTCTCGGCTGGTGCGTGGAGTCGGCTGGTCCCACTGGGAGACCGGTTTCTTGGGCACGTCATCGTCCTCATCCCAAGCTGTGCGTGAGGGCGTGGCAACTCCTAGGGTTCCAAAATAGGTCAATGCACTTTTTGTCAGTTGCATCAATCATTTGCACTTTTAAATGTTTGTCGGGACCTGCCTGCATACCAAACACATGAATGAACTTTAAATAAGAGTAAACCAGATGATCAATGATAAACTGAATTTAGCATGAAAAAAAAAAACACACAATATTGCTAGTTTTTTGTCAAAGTTTGATTATAGTCACTAAAAGTACTGTTCACTTATCCAACTCGGTACAACAGTCTTTAGATGCATCAGCCAAGGTTCTTCTGCTTTAATTTGCCACCCCAACACTTTCAGCAAAAGAATAAGTGACATATTTCTACCAGGACATGCACCTTCTGACCACATTCCACACTCGATACATACCTCTTGATATTCGTGGAGTGAATGGTTCCTCATCTCGTGGAGTTCTCTCCCAGCTGCTCCTGTCGCTACGGTGGCTTCGACTACTTCTCTCGGACTCCCGAGAACCCCGGGAGTTGCGGTCTCTGTCGCGGTCTCTGTCGCCGCTTCGTCTGTCGCCATGCCTTCCACCGTATCTGGACCCATCCTTGTGCCGATCCTTGTCATGGTTCCTGTACCGTTCCCTCTCGTACCATTCTTGTCCATTTGGAAAAGGGGGAGCAAAGACATTGCAAGATGAAGAAGTACAGAATTACGCGAAGTTTGCACCACGCCCAACATGTATTTTAACATTTGCAGCAAAACTGACTCACAGCTCTTCCAGAACAGTGTTATGCTGTGATCTAAGAGGACTCATAAAACCAACACAGAGAGTTTCAAGCAACCTCATATCAATGTAGAAGTATAATAATAATTTCATGACCTGGCATAAGTTTCATTCTACCACACTCACACTGTACACTCATAAAATATCCCCTCTCTAACTGAACAGGCCAGGCAAAGAATTAAAATCACACGAGCAAAATACCCTATGTCCCCCAAAAAATTACAACGGTAGTACCCTTTGCAATGATAACTTTAAAACAGTAAATCAATCGAGATACAATTTCAGGGTATGAAACTATAGCTCATTGCCCACGTCTTACAGAAAACCACATTTGATTTGCTTCAGTGGTCAAAGATAGAGCATGTTAGGAATCCCTTCAGTCCAAGTTCTGTCCATGTGTTCACACATTGATATGCAGTTCTAAGAGCATCCAAGTGCTAAACTTGGGAGAAACAGACCCACGACATGTTTTACAACAATCCACATTTCTCTGTGACCGCTTAACGAAATTGAATGGGGTTTTCTGCCAAATATAGGTAAAATGTTACATTTGTAGACCCTGCAATAGCATTCATAAAGTTTAGTCACATTAAAAGTTATCAATGCGGAAATCCGTTGTAATTTTTTGGGGGACATTCTGTAAATGAGAGTGAGAAATGCAAGTACACGATATAGAGAAACATGAGTGCACTGCAAAAACAAACAAACAAACAAACTAGTCTCAACTTTGCTTCAAGATATCAAGTCTCTTGGCCACTTACCCCTCTCTCGACCCTTTTTATCAGCCCCGCTCGACGAGGAGGCGAACACTCCTCCCCTGCGGCCATCCTTCTCCCTCCTCTCTTGTCTCTCTCTGGCCTCCAGGCTCACCCCTCCCGTGTGGGACGGCGTCTCAATGCGGGGTGCGCGGTAGTGCCTGTCAAATTATCGGTGGACGGAGACGGTTTAAAACAAAGTGCTCCCATGTCACTGCTTAACACTTACAGCAGCCGAGTGTCAGGATAAGTTCCCCAGTCCACGAGATTGACGCAGCAGTGTGGGCAATTAGGTTTGTGAGAATGATCTGGCTTGGGTTAGGGTATTTGCTTCAAACAAAGATGGTTCTTTTCATAATGTTTTTTCTGCCGTATCTGTCCTAATCTTCCCAATGTAACAGTTGCACAAACAGGATTGCAAGCACATGAACCTGCCTTGATTAACTTTTCTGTTTAGGAAAATTCCATTTCATTGCCAAATTGACTTAAACAAAAAAGAGGATTTAGTTCAGAAAAAATAAAATATTTGTTGATTCATCAAAATTGAACAAGCATGAAGGAAGCTATGAAATGATGAAGTGTCATGCTTCCATAATTCTAATGACATTGCGATATCAGTCTCAATCACATACATTTGTGTGATCTGCAAATAAAATGGGCTTGAACATTAGTGTACTAGTTCCAACAATTGTTATTTTGTTGTTTTTTTGTTCAATCAGTTTGCAACTTAAAGCTAAAAATTACCAAAGGACCTTTTGAAATATTTTGTTTTGAAACATTCATGACATGTCATGCACACCCTGCTGCTTCTAACTTTGTTTATAGAGATATTTCTATAGAAATGCCACGATGAGATGCCCTTACCCAGGGCTCCACACTAACTTTTTTGTTTGGTGGCCTGATGGGGCCATCAAAATCCTCAATTTCAAACTTTTGGTGGTCCGAGAGAAAAATTTGGTGGCCCGAAAAAAACAATAAAAAACATTAAAAGTCCTGTTTTTTTTTTTCCAATGAGTCAAATATATAAGTTTTATCATAGTCAGACTTGGAAGTTGGACATATCTACTCATATAAACCCCAACAAACTCACACTCACTCTCAGGCACTCATTCAGTCCTTTTCATCCATCCTTTAAACAAATTTAACTGCTAATTTCCGGCGCAATAAGTTATGAATTTATTGACATAACTTTCGAAAAACTTGGTGGCCCGAGGCGGGCCACCAAATTTGCCCTTTTTTTGAAATTTGGTCCCTTGACTTTCATTTTTGGTGGCCCCTGGTCACCGGGTACCCGTTAGTGTCGAGCACTGCCTTACCGTTCGTGAGATGAGCTTTTCCTCTTGCCATTCCTGTCCTCTTCGTCAGAGTCATCGCTACTGTTACTGTCGCTGGAGTCATCCCCCCTGTCTTCCCAGGCATCCTTGTAGGAAGTGACCTTTGACCTCTTGCTCCTCTCTTCCTCCACTTCCTTCTCCGACACATCTTTCAGCCTGCGCTTCTGGGCAGCCAGCACATCGAGGCCCAACAGGGAGGTCCTCTGTGCTGGGATCTTGAATGTGTGGTCGGCCTCTGGGTCGGCTTTCTTCTTCTTCTTCACAATCAGGCCACCAGTCTGGTTGGACAGGCCTTCAAGGCGGTGAACCGAATCGGACATATTCCACTTTGTACTTGAGTTGTTACGACGTAAACTGGAAAGCATAGAGAAAGAAGATCAGAGTAACAGAGATAGGCATCACACCCACTGCCAGATTACTGTATAGATTCAATATCTTGTGTGTACACTGATAGACTAAAGAAGTAGATCTGGTGCATTCATGGCATAATCTGGCAAAAAGGAATGTGAAAAGCAATCTTGAGTGTTCCTTGTTTCAACCCTGTATCAACATTGCAGCAAGAGCCATGGGATGTCTATCATAACACTTCTAATTTTCTCTTCTCTCCTCTCTCTTTGCGAGAGATTCATTTGATATTATTTTTATCATGGAAACACAAACAAGATATTCTCTCCAAGAATTGAACATATTGAGTTCAGTGAGGGCAGTTATAAATTCATGTGCTTCACTGACTAAACAAATACTCACAAAGAACCTCTCTAGGCATAAACAGGTTCTCCTCTTTTCCCACAGATTCACCCTGTATCTTTAGGGGACAGTGTTGCGACACGGATTGTCGCCCCCGGCTCGAGGCGACAATCCGTGACGGAGTTGGCGGCACAGATTGTCGCCCCCGTCACGGATTGTCGTCTGGCAACAATCCGTGACGCTTGTGCAGTTCCCAGTTTTTTACCTCGAAGGCGACAATCCATGATGGCAAAAAATTTGTTGCGACACGGATTGTCGCCCCGTCAAGAATTTCGCCCTTGGCACAGGGTAATTACTCCGGTGATAATCTATGGTGGGATGGGTATGACTGGTAAGTTATGCATATGTGTGTGTGTGTGTGTGTGTGTGTGTGTGTGTATTTGTTGTGAGCTGCATGGTATGTGATGTGTATGATTTGTAGGTGCGTACAATAAGTGACTTGTGTATGGGTTTCCGTATTGTTGTGTGTGTGTGTGTGTGTGTGTGTGTGTGTGTTTGGAGTATAATAATACAATATGTAGAAACTGTGCGTGTGTGGTGGTTGTATAGTGGTAGTGGTTTGTTTGTGTGTATACGTGTGCCTGTATGCTTACGTGTGTATGTGGTATATAGTGGCATATGTGTATATCAAAGGGTATGTGATGGTGCGTGTTTGTGGGTGCAGTTTTGTGCCTGCATGAGTATCTGAGGGGTTTGGCGTTCGTTAATTTGTAGACTAGATCAAGCCCGACCAGACGCTGTTAGTACACTTCTAATATACAGCGACTGGGCTGTGTTTAGAGTAAAATACCCCGTTTGTGGGAGTTTAAGGGTTTTTCCACACTGTAAACAAATTATTTTCAACCATTTCATATATCATAGACAATATTATTCATAAAGGCTATTGTTATCATAAAAAATTGACCAATGACAAACGCAGTTTTCATGATTTACCAGGGCAAAACCCGGCACAGTTTTTGCCGATATGCGCCATAGTAGCTCTGCTTGCGGCACGATGTACAATCCCGCGATCTTCAGCTGAACGTCTTCTCATGTCTCGCGAACACTGCGTAAGCCCCAATTCCAATTGTGAAAGCACATGAAAATAGCGGGCGCATACAGGTATGCACTGGCTGCAAACAGGGATTGCAGTTCTGGCGGTGTTGTTGATGTCTTTCTCATATTTTTCTCATTTTTTTCGATGGCAACATCCACTTTCTGAAAAAAAATGGCGGCCCACATTGGCTTGCAAAAGTTCTATTTTACGTGAGGATATGTTTTCAAAATCCATGAACATCAGGAAAACAACAAAAAATCCAGTTTCTTAGACCATTGTTTCTTAATCTTATGTTAAGATTTTGGAATTTTGGATGCGCTATGTTGTCATTTAGGTGAGAAAATTTCACTTTTGTTGGAGAATGTGCCCATTTTATTGGTTGATGTTTGTTGATTGGTAGTGTGCTAGCACATTTGTGTAGCATGCGTTGGATGACGGACACAACCTCTCAGAGCTCCTTTTTTCTATCGCATCATCTGTACACTGGTCTGTGTACATTGGATTGTACTTCGCGGGTGGATGCCCGATCGCGATCGCGTGACCATCTTGCCGCAAAATCATCATTGCTTCAGTCTCGTCATTGAGAATCTTTATACCATGATGGATGACGATACCTCAAGCGGTCAGGATATTTCTACCCTGGAAAAAATACAGAAGACTCTTACAAAAATCTCCCCTTTTGGGAAGGAAGAGGAAAAATGGGAAGGAATATCTTTGATCTCGGATTAATTGGATTCTTCATCAGGAGGATCAAGCACCCGCACCTGAGCCTCAAGTCCATCAATATCGATAAGTTAAACGATCGCTTGAAAAGTCGGAGGAAAACACCCGAAAAGGAGGAAGGAAGACAAGTGCAAAGTCAAAAAAGCAGGAATCTACAGACTCCAAACAAAATAAGGGAGATTTCACATGTGTGTACTGTAAGAAAACTAACATCAAATTGATGGTAGAATGTGACGCATGCATGAGATGGGCCTGTTTACAATGTCAGCATGTAACGGATGAAATGTACAGTGTACTGTGCAATTCCCCGAGCCTACATTGGTTCTGTAAAGAATGTGAATCTAGCGCTGCGGCAGCAGCAAAGAGTGCACATAAGCCTGGTGTCAGCAGAAGTGATGCCGGTGATGCTGATGGGGATATTAAACCTTTATCTACCAGAATCGAGCGCATGATTGCAGATGTGAGGAAAGAGACTGGTGAAATGAAAAAATGACATACAATGCATGAAAGATGTTAAATCTTATGCACATGTCGCTAGTGATGCTGGTAGTGGACCATACTCATCTCTTATGGACAAAATTCCACAACAACCTGGAGCAACGCCTCCTGTTCCTGAGAGTGTCAATGTGATGGAAGAAATCATTGACAGAGATAGACGTAAAAACAATCTCATTATATATAACTTATCAGAAGCTGTGTCAGTTACCTCTCCTGACTGTGAAAAGGAGGATTTCAATGCCGTAAAAGGAATTGTCAATTTCTTGAAAATCTCTGGCGTCAAAGTGGAAAGGGTGACAAGACTTGGTGGTCGTCATCAGGATAGTAATAAGCCAAGAGTTTTACTCGTAAAACTCCAGGATGATCTGTGCAAGGGTGAAATTTTTTCATCAGCCAGGAAACTACGTGACTCCGATAAGTGGCACAACACTGACATCTCGCAGGACTTGACTAAGATTCAACGAAGAGAATGCAATGATCTATGGAAAGAACTAAAAAGCCGCCGAGATGATCTCGGAAAAAACTGATCTTTTCATCTAAAATGGAAAGATTGTGTCAAAGAAATGCGCAAACACAGAACTGAAGCTTGGAGACTTCATCCCACAGTCGCTGGATGGGCCCCCCATTGAGAGAAGACAGTCTCCAGATGTATGTGATGACAATGTGGTTTCCAGTGATGGTGAAAACAGTCAAAAGGATGTCACCTCACCCTCAAACGCTGATGGTGGAGGTGCTCCGTCAGGTCTTTGACTACGAAATCTTGGAACTGTGAACAATATAAATTGCCATACGAAGAAAGGTAATCGTTCTTGTGGTCTTAATGTACTGTACACAAACTGTTATTCATTAATTAATAAGTTTTCAGAATTTGAACTGCTTGTTTCTTTCCAACGGCCTGACTGTATTTTAATAACTGAAGCCTGTGCTAAAAAGTCACTTTTTCCATTTCTGCCTCAATCAGTCAATATTAATGGATATGACATTATTTGCAATCTGGAAAACCTGGAGTATGTGGAATTATTCTTTACATCAAGCAGTCACTTTCAGCATCGATATCGGAAGTCCTGTTTGCTATTCGCTGAATCTGTGTGGTGTTCTGTAACTTTTTCCAAAGATGTATCAATCCTGATCGGATGCATTTATCACAGCGCCTCCTCTTCTGCCTCAAACAATGAACATCTGTGTAAATTGATAAGAGACATTTCTTCAAGGAAGGAACATCTATGTACTTTTAATTGGAGATTTTAATTATCCAGATATTGACTGGTCTAACTGTTATACAAAATTTGATGACGATCATCTGGTACAACAGTTTTTGACGGCAACGCAGGATGCTTTCCTCATCCAGCATATCCTTCAGCCAACGAGACATAGAGAAGGCCAGCAATCAAATGTTCTTGATCTTGTATTTACTGATGACATTGATATAATTAATAACATTGAATACCTTCCGCCACTTGGCAAAAGTGATCACGTCTGTCTTAGAATCGACTTAACTCTTGTGTATGAACATGAAGTGGAGGAAAAACAGTCTACCTTTGATTTCAAAAAGGGAAATTATAATAATATGAGATATGATTTTGAAAACCAAAATTGGTCGGAATTACTTGCCAACAAGACATGTGCTGAAGCATGGGAAATAATGGCAGAAAAATTAAAGAAGTAAATGGATAACAATATTTCTAGGAAGATGTCAAACAAAGACAGGAGAAAGAAAATCTATGTAACACATAGAGTTGTTACACTTTCCAAGAAGAGACAAAGACTGTGGAAGAGATATTTGAGCACAAACAGCATCTGGGACTATGTTACCTATGCTCGTGAAAGGGATAATCTGCGACAAATGACAAGAGATCTGGGCAGTGATTTTGAGACTCATATTGCTTCAGAGGTCAAAACAAATCCCAAGGCTTTCTGGAGGTAAGTGAATAGTAAGACTAAAAGCAGATCAAAGATCGCACACCTTTCAAAGCCTGATGGAACTTTAGCCACTTCTGCTCAGGAAAAAGCCAATCTCTTAAACTGCAAGTTCAGTGAAGTCTTCACAGATGAAAATGTATATGATATTCCTGAAGCATCTATATCTTATGATGGTTAGAAACATTGTAGTTGTTCCGCGTATTGGCAGTACTAGAAATAGCAATAATAAAGTCACAACAGAGGAATGCAGGGAATGCATTGATAGCCAATCTTGATTTAATGAATAATCCGAATTTTCGAGGAACCTTCCTCTTCTTCAGGGATGATGGTCATCCCTGAAGAAGAGGAAGGTTCCTCGAAAATTCGGATTATTCATTAAATCAAGATTGGCTATCAATGCATTCCCTGCATTCCTCTGTTGTGACTTTATGATGGTTAGAATATAGATTTTGTACTTTTTACACCGGATGTTGTCAGAAAGAAACTTATAGCTTTGACGAATTCTAAATCTGCAGGACCGGATCTTTTTCACCCTCGTGTTCTCAAAGAACTTACCGACCAGATTTGTACTCTGTTATCAATCATCTTTTCCTTATCACTGGACAAAGGTTTCTTGCCAGATGACTGGACATAGGTTTCTTGCCAGATGACTGGAGATGTGCTAATGTTCCCGAAAAAGGGCAGCAGGAAAGATCCCAGTAATTACCTACCGATCAGTCTCACTTCAGTGGTGGTGAAAATTATGGAGTCCATTATTCGAGATGCTGTCGTTAATCACATGAGTCAGAACCACCTTTTTTGTGAGGCTCAACATGGCTTCGTCTCTGGCAGATCATGCATGACTCAGCTTTTATGTCAACTGGAGGACTGGACCAGTTATATTGATCGAGGAGATTCCATTGATGTAATTTATTTGGATTTTAAAAGAGCCTTTGACTCTGTATCTCATATTCGATTATTAAAGAAAGTAGCATCATATGGAATTAGTGGTCATCTTCTTTCTTGGAAACAAGCCTTCCTGTCACAAAGAGTGCAGCGAGTCGTGGTGGACGGATGCAACTCCGAGTGGACTAATGTGACAAGCGGCATTTCCCAAGGAAGTGTGCTGGGCCCTACTCTCTTCGTTATGTTTAAATCAATGACCTGCCGGATGTATAACCTCAACTTGCCATGCTCAGTTATATGCTTATGATGCCAAACTTTATGCACCAATAACGAGCCAAATTTCTTGCCAGCACTCCAAGATGATTTAGATTGCATCTCAAATTGGTCAGGTACTTGGCAGTTACAATTAAACACACAAAAGTGCAAAACTCCCAATGTTGGAAACAATAACCAAAATTGGACATATGCTATGGATAATGGACTGCTAGAAAATGTCACGAACGAGAAAGATTTAGGAGTTATTATTGATGGAGAACTTTCCTTCCGGAAACATATTGCAGCCGCAATACACAAAGCAAACCAGATGCTTGGGCTTATCAAGCGCACTTTCATTTATGTCAACTCTTCTTCTTCTTCTTCGTATGTACTGTCCAACACCCCTTAGTAGGGGCCAACCGGACAGGGGGTGCGCTGGTGTTAAAGTTGCGCGGAGAGAGAAGTGTGGGGTTTAGTTGCTTTGCTCCTGGATGTATTGTAGGGTTGCTGCTTTAAAAGAGTCCTTGCTTGTGATGATAGAAACTGTTGATGGGAGTGAGTTCCAGTCTATGATTGTTCTTGGAATAAACGAGTATTTATAACAGTTTTTGTTCGTAGCAATTGGGATGAAGCTTGTAGTGGATGATTTCCGGAGAACCCTTCGGACTGGATGCAGGGCTTTTCAAACTGGGATGGATAGGCGACCCACAAGCGCTTCGCAGAATGTGGTGATGCGGCCTACTCTGCGTCGATGTTTCAGCAGCTCCCAGCCCAGCTCACGCTTCATTTTTGTAACACTACTGTGTCTAGAGTAATCACCTCTAACAAAACGCGCTGCTCTGTTCTGCAGATACATTTATACCATTGTACAAAACTTTGGTGCGCCCCCATCTTGAATATTGTAACATGTCATGGAGTCCCAGATTTGTAACTGATGACCGCAAGATTGAGGCTATACAGCGAAGAGCAACAAACTTGATCCCTGGTACGAGTTCCTGGCCATATTCAGAACGACTACGACATCTTAAATTGCTTTCCCTCCACTATTGTCAAGAGAGGGGTGACATGATCCAAGTTTATAAGATTCTCCATGGCACTGAACATTTCTTCAAGAGAGCAGAGTATCAGCATACCCGTGCACGCATGGTCACTCTATGAAACTCTTCAGCACCCGTTGCAGGCTTAATCTTTAGAAGCAGTTTTTTCAGCAAATGTACTATCAATGCTTGGAATAGTTTGCCAGAACAATTGGTTACTGCTTCAAGTTTGAATATCTCCACAAATGGTCTTGACAAATTTTGGGCAGATAAGCAATTCAATTATGTCTGACATCCATACACGCTGCACACAATGTTAAAGTTTAGTTTTTTCGAGACATCTGCATCGAAGGCATTTCGACCAGGAGAACTACAGGTACAGGATACCCTCAACTCCCGTGCAGATGATTATGATGATGATTGAGATGATGATGATACGTGTACTGTGCATGTACAGCGCAATGGCCCAATGCTGTGTTTCGCGGTTTACTGAGTATGTTGTATGTGCCGCGAACGGGCGCACGGTTGCTTACTGCCGCAGTTACTCTAGTTAGACTAACTGTTAGATCCTACTGTGCACTGTGGACTGTAGCGTTGGGGCTGGTCGCAGTTTAGCCTGACCAGACGCTGTTAATACGCTATGCGAATAAATACAGCTACTTACAGCAACTGACAGGGCTGTAAAAGTTGTGTAGGGCCTAGATCTAGTCTGTAGTCTAGTTGGTCGCAGTTCAGTCCGGGAAACCCGCTCATGAGGACCGCCCCCGCGTACGAGGATGGTCCCTCCTCATGAGGACCTCCCCCCTCCTCATGAGGCCCCCCGGGGAACGCCTCATGAGGCCCCCCCCCTTCACTTCTTATTCATCTCACATCTGACGTATAAATTGTCGCAACTTTGCACGGTGATTTTTTGTTACACACACATGTCCACTATCCATGATGAAAAGGAGAAAAAATCCTGTCTGTTTTTTTTTTTTTAAATCGAGTTTTAATCACCCGATGCAGAGCGCCCATCAAAACACGGGCGCCAACGCGTTCGCACAATGCAAGACTGCCGCACCTAGCGGCCTGATCCGACTAAATATTTTCGATGCTTTTTTCTGCGGCTCTCACCTCTCCGCGCACGAATCAGCCTCATGAAGCTGAAGTCTGACATCTTTTTACACAAATTCGTAACGAGAAAAATTAAATCAGTACTAACCTGATCTTGTCCATATATTCCAAATTACTATTCCACACTGATAGAGTAGGTGGGTAGATGACATACTCCAGTTTGTTAGCAAAATAATCACTTTGTAGGTATGACGAGTTCACTTTCTTCGTCAATTCCGCCCACGATTCCGCCGTTTGGGCGCTTTTTCTGGAATCATCCCGCGACGCGACGTACGTCGCATACATCACGCATCCAGCACATACTAAGTACCAGACTGGTATGTGCTGGATGCGTGATGTGATGCGACGTACGTCGCGTCGCGGGATGATTCCAGAGAAAGCGCCCAAACGGTAAGCGGGCGGCGCGGGCGGCGGAATCGTGGGCGGAATTGACGAAGAAAGTGAACTCGTCATACCTACAAAGTGATTATTTTGCTAACAAACTGGAGTATGTCATCTACCCACCTACTCTATCAGTGTGGAATAGTAATTTGGAATATATGGACAAGATCAGGTTAGTACTGATTTAATTTTTCTCGTTACGAATTTGTGTAAAAAGATGTCAGACTTCAGCTTCACGAGGCTGATTCGTGCGCGGAGAGGTGAGAGCCGCAGAAAAAAGCATCGAAAATATTTAGTCGGATCAGGCCGCTAGGTGCGGCAGTCTTGCATTGTGCGAACGCGTTGGCGCCCGTGTTTTGATGGGCGCTCTGCATCGGGTGATTAAAACTCGATTTAAAAAAAAAAAACAGACAGGATTTTTTCTTCTTTTCATCATGGATAGTGGACATGTGTGTGTAACAAAAAATCACCGTGCAAAGTTGCGACAATTTATACGTCAGATGTGAGATGAATAAGAAGTGAAGGGGGGGCCTCATGAGGCGTTCCCCGGGGGGCCTCATGAGGAGGGGGGAGGTCCTCATGAGGAGGGACCATCCTCGTACGCGGGGGCGGTCCTCATGAGCGGGTTTCCCGGACTGAGTTTAGGCCTACTCTAGTGTTAACTAATGGTCAACACAAGCTAGTATTAGTTAGTAGTAGTACCAATCTAGTAGTAGTGATTACTGTCTAGAAGACAAGCAGACAAACTAAAAGTTTAAAAGTTTGAACGAGGAGATAAAAAGCGTTTTACGGAAGCACACACAATTTACAATACATGGGACTGAATCAATTTGTTAAAGCCTTTCGGTGTCATTATTACAAGTGTGACTACGTACGTATCATCAAAATCAAGGCAACGTGAATTTGTTCAACATATTTGCGGTAATAACAACTGAAAGTCTTACCCACGTTTTTGAGAGGGATACTAAGAATGCCTGCAATTCATACCTTCATTGTTAGGACTACTGCAGCTTACGTTCCATACGTGTTGCTGTAGGCCGTTCGTACATAAACACCATGGGTAGCTTGTGCATGTAGACGTACGTAGGACGTACTTATGCGTGATGAAACGCTGGACAGCGCCAGCTTTTGAGGCTCTCTCACAGTCGTTTCGCACGCACGGTACGGCACGGTACGGCACGGCACGGTACGGCACGGTACGGCGTCTTTTCGGTCTAGCACCATCAATAATAATATAGGCCTGTATGCATGAGGGGCCTATAGGCCTAGGCAAAAAGTATCAACAAAAATAACTTTTCTTCTACATGAATTAATCATCTCAATCTGCAACTTTTTGCCATAAGAATGTCATAATTGCTTGGCAATGACAAAACTCAGTGATTTTATCCAAAGGATACCAGGTTCAGCTTATTCTTGATTTAATGTTTTTATTTGTTTGTTTGTTTGTCGTTTTTATGTTTAACAAACATAATTTTACAGCCCGGTTAATGAGTGATGTAGGCTCAAATTTGCCTACTAACTCTAGACTAGAAATTCAGAATAATTTGGATCAGAATTATTCACACAGCCAGTTGGCGCAACGAATCAAAGGGTGTCTCGTTGCACTGAACGAAACCATCACAAAAACCACGGCCCCGGACCGGGTGTCTCTCCATGCCATCGGCAATCGCAAGAAGTTGGATTGTGATAAACAATTCACTTCTCACTTTGTAAGTTTCTTTGCGATTCTCTACCCATCCCGGTGCTCATCCCATCCAAATCTTGGTGCACTCATCCTTTAATCTTCATGTTCTGTACAGTATCACAGTTCATTACTTCCCTCCTTTTGAGGATCCCCAACCCCCACCTATGGAACTGAATTTCTGAACCCTGCCCGCAAGGGTGTGTGTGTGTGTGTGTGCGTGAGTGTGTGTGTATGTGGGGGGGGGGGGGGGATAGGTGGGGAAGTGATTGACAGCAACACTGCAACGATCATTGGTTCGCCAAAGCAGAAAACCATGTCGTGAATAGACCTAGGCCTATTAATTATCGACAGAAGCAGAAAACCATTGCATGCTGTAAATATTAATTATCTACTGAATCAGAAAACCATGCTGTGACAACAATTATCGACTTGGCAGCGGCTCCGTCACGGGTCTGTGGCCGCTACACAATCCAAGTTGCAGTTGAAAATCTACCACGGGATTGGTACCTGATGACCGCGTTAAACAGGTGGCCGCTATAATAAGGCAAGGTTTGACTACGGTAGATCTCACGACCGGACCTACGTTCATCTTGACAACTTGTAAAACATGCACCTGTTATTTCAGCACTGATGGCGACTTACTGCTTTGGCTGTCATTATCGTCCAGGGGCCCGTTGCATAAAAGTTACAATTATAGTAACTTTGCCATCCAGTGGTAACTTCATTGGAATTCTTGATTTTGATTGGCTGTTGAGCATTGTTGCCATGTCGATATTTTTAATCGTCCCGACCTGGACCCACACGATTGGGCTATCAGAGCCGATGAGTATTAAACGCACTCAACCAAAACACAGATTTATCACGATAATTTATATCCTCTTAACAGTGAACGCAAATGCCTTCCCGAAATTTCTGACATCATCAGCTATCATGAATAATTGAGGTGTCCGTGAAAGCCGGATGAATTTTCCGATGAAATCACTTCAGGCATAACGTTTGACTCCTGCATCATTTTCCCGCACTGCCAATGATCCTCCATTTAAAAAGGAAAAAGAAAAAGAAAAATAGAATGCTTTTGTTCGTGTCGTTTTCCTGGAAGAGTATACACTCTTTCAAAGTAGTAAATACGACAGTTTAAAAGTAATGGATTGGTCATAGAGAGCATCATACATATTTGATGTATACTCCACACGGCTCCGGGTTAGTAATAATAGATGAAGAAAAAAATGAAAGTGGTTGTCAATGCGTATAATACATAGCGTTGTTGCCTTGCGACAGAGCTTTTCGCCAAAATTCTGATTATTTGTACGGTGTTAGGAGAAAAAAATCCTTACAAACAGCATAAATTTAGATCCCGCGGCAATGTTCCACCATTTCTTGCGTCGACATTTAAACAGTTGTTAATCCACACATTTCAGTTTCAGCATTAACACGGCTTTGGCTTGTAAGCTTGGCAGCACCTTAAAAGCGATTATCGAATCTTACACTTTCGCCTTTCTGCCTGTATTTTCAAAATCTCTGAAACCGACTTTATTCTTCGTAGCATCGAATCTCTGAGTAGGTGGGGAAAAAAACATATCCAGGATGATTACATCAAGTTTGATACTAGCATGTCTCGTCCTTGTTTCCACTGTCGATCTCTCAAGATCTGATTTCGCTGACGAAGACTCTTACGTCCTTCCAAAGTTAAACCGGATTTTACGTACCCAGCGGGGTGGACGTGAGTATCCAATGTGTTATGTTCTCATATAGGGACTCTTTTTGCTTTGATTTATATTATTGTTTGTATGTATTTTTGTTTGTTTGGTTGGTTGGTTGTGATAGTCATGACCCATGTCACTCACATGTCGTGTTCGTTTTGAATGAAATTTTGTAAGACGTTTAGAAACTTTGTATCAAGCGGGGTAAAAAATGTGCATTATTAATACTAATTACTATTAATTTCACGATCATGTTTTCTTGAAGAAGTAACTGCATGGGTCCTTCTGTATTACATCTCCTTTCTACATAGTCTTTGTTGTGTTGAAATGTCAACTTTCGTTCTTGCCATAATATTGTATCTTTCAATTGCTTAAATATAAGCATTTTTGTTTTGTTTTGTTTTTCTGCGAGACAAACGATAATGTGCATGTATTGTTTCGGGGAATTAGAGAAAATCGCATTATATCATTACAATCTCACTTTCATTGTGATTTACTATTCCATTTCATATTAATTAGTGAATGGTCTTCCTTAAAGTGAATCGTCTTCCTTATTTCCTCTTGTGTTACTTCCTAAGTTGATTTTATGTCATTTGACATTGATTTCTTTAATTTTGTTTCATAATAATGTTTGTAGTTTCATTAAGTCATTATTTGTTCTCTTATGTATTTTCCGAAGGTCCCATTCCCTACAAGATTTGCTTTTTAGTGGGACCCTCCATTTCCATTCCAATCTTTGTATTATGCAAATGCATATACCTTAGAAAACGAATTTATGCTGTCACTCGTGATCACATGTACGTTTTCGAAATTGTTACAAATATGTTCTGTTAATGCATTGTATACAATTTTCCCTGTTTATTTATTGGAAATGAAAAATTAAAGTTGAAGTATTGAAAACTGAAGGTTGCGTGGATGAAGCTCTTTCTAAGCCTAGACAGAGATACCATTCAAGCAATTAAGTAAACGTTCTCGACATGACATAAAGATAATGAAGTTAGTTTGGAGTGAGAGTTGGTTATCTGTACTTGTCAAATGAAACTTCGCAGCAACTGATTGCTGATCGTGTTATGGAATGTTTAAAGGATTTTTTGAGATCTTTTATGTTTATTAACGGTTTTACAGTAACTTTTTGGGATCCCAAATGCATTGTCATACACTGTTATATAACGAACGTGACAATGCAGGGCCGGCGGAGCGTTTTCAAAAGTGGGAGCAAAAAAAAAAAACACCAAACAAACAAACAAAGCTTCAGCTCATCTTTCTCCTTCCACTTTCGGGTTTCTTCAGCTGACAAGCAAAATCTCTATACTTTTCTTTTTAGTGTCACTTACGTACTTCCGGGTAAAAAAAAGTGGGGGCCCCAAAGTGACGCCACCTTATGGATTCCTTTAAAAAGTGGGTGGGGGGGGAGGCGCAAGCTCGCCCCCCCCCCCCCCCCGTTTCAGCCGGCCATGCGATGTAATTATATATTTTTTTTAAAATCACACACACACGTACATAAACACACGCAAACACACACAAACACACACACACACACACGCACCTTTACGTAATTTCCCCGTCGTAGTGCAAGCAAGATCAGTACCCATGATATTGAAAGAATTGATATGATACGAACTTTACTGCTCGAGTCTGAAGAATTGGGTCGGATATAATTATCAAAGTGAAAACTCTTAATTCGCAAGTCACCGCGCAGGTGCGCACGTTCATTTTAAAGGTAAGGATCCATCTTGTTTGCTCCTTCAGAGCAGGTTTTTCTCGTGAGTGAAGTTATTCATTGTAGTAATCATAATAAGATTAAAATTGTGCCATACTTTTTTGCACCTATACTTAAAACACCACACACACACACACACATGCTTTGTTGCTCTCACTTTGAATTGTCCGTGCGTATTTCCTCAGACTGCTGGGAGTACCTCAGATGCCACGAACCAAATGGGTACAGGGAGAACAGGAAGATGTGCGAAATTTGTGCTGCCCCTGGTAAGTCGTTACCATAATTAAGCGCGTTGTTGACCGACACAAGTCCGACACTAGGCAAAACAACAACAACAACAACGACAACAACAACAGCATCAGCAACAACAATAATAACAACGACAAAGCTAATGCTTGTGAGTCCGACACTACAGTATTTGTTTTTGTTCGATCCTCCCCCTTTTTTTTTGGGGGGGGGTACTCAATTATTTCTGAGCCAAAAATATGAGAGGCTGCGATCGTTTGTTTTGAAATTGAGGTTGTTCCTGTTGTCTACTATAAAATTACTAATTTCGTTCTCTCTCTCTCTCTCTCTCTCTCCCTCCCTCTCTCTTTCACTCTTTCTTACTTAATCGTCACGACAGGAAGAAAGAGAGCATACATCTCAGCTACGAGAGACAAGAAGGCTTTAGTAAGCATCTATAAGAATGTATACATTCATTTTTTTTTTTTGATAAATGTATGTACTTGATCACTACAATGTTATCTTGCAGTATACATGAAACTACAAGTTATGTGCGTGTGTGTGCGTGTGAATGATATGTGAGCGTGCGGGCGCGAGTGTATGTGTGTTTGTGGATGAATTTTTACACAGTAACTTGTCCCTATAGTTATTCAGGATATAGCCGTCGGTCTAGTTCTTAGCATGCAAGTCTACTCGTTTCTTGCAATCATCATCCAACTTATGCAATTGCGTCCGACAATTTCGACTTCAATGAAGCGTCAAAATGTCATTTTGCACTTATCATCCCCCTGTAGCAGTTCTTGAACTTTTTTTTTTTTTTTTGTTAACAACGAACAGTTTGTGACGAAACGGAGAGTGGGCGCAGACAACCCAACAGAAGGTTACAGCAGTGACAAAGTAAGATTCAAGTAGTTAATTTTCTCTACTTTGCCGACGAATTGTGTACAAGACATTGATGTGCCTTGAAATTTAAAGCTATGCGTTATATTCTACATAAGGTGAATACATGAATAACAAATCTTTTTTATCTGGATTTTGTACAAAGTTAAAAAGTGAGTTGAAATTAAGAAGAGAAAATAAGTAGCTTTCAATAGTATCCTGTTCTATGCCCCAAAAGGGTGCAAGTCATCTGAACGCATAAAGAGGGTGGTGTTAAATAGGAAGTCATGGAATGTTTTCTATTTTCTTTTTTCTATAGAGAGAATGCGACAACCTTGAGTGTTCTTATGAATTCAGACCTTCTTTTTCAGACCGTTTTTTTTTCAACTTGCAAGTAGACATGAAGGAAAATGATGTACATGTTATAAATGTAGTTTAACTCAAATCATGCTAGAGCCCAAGAATATTATTGTGTGTGCGCGCGCGCGTCTTCGTATGTATAATATGTGCGTGTGTGCCTTTGTGAGAGAGACTTGGGGGTTTAAAGGTGTAACAGTGGTGAACCCTATATGCTTGACATTAAATTAAGTTTTTACGTTAATCCGATTTGATTAGACCCGAAGTCCCCATCGTCATGTCCGGGCGTCATGTAGAGATTAGTGGCCTTTTAACATGATTACATAACATGCAATGACGGTTACTCCCTTATATAGTGGAAACTCGATATAAAAAGATATGATATAACAAAATACCTGATATAACAAACTAATTTCTCCGGTCCCAGTGAATTTATTTCCTTTGTTCTGTATTGTTTATTGACTACTGATATAACAAAATATCTGATACAGAGAGCATACTTGTCTTGGTCCAAGGACCTCGTTATACCGAGTTTCCAATCCTGTTGGCCTACTTATTAAGGAAGCATACGATATTATGCCTTACTCCATATTAGAGGAGTATTGATTATGTCTTGCAATTCGAACAAACAATGCTTTCTCGAATGGTCGCTAATTGATAAATTCTTGATTATATTCTTCACGAGAGGCAAGTAATTTATAATCATTATGTCATCTATCTCTTCCTTTCTCTTTTTAACAAGCGCGTTTCATTATGTTGACACCTATTCACCAGACTATTTCACTGTCCCAAACTCTCGTTTAATGTGGAATTGAAGTCTGTTGAAAGACGGTTTTGATATCATGTATATACGTTTGACACGTCATTTATCATCAAAGTAACGTCATGGTACTTGTTTCCAAAATCTTCAACTTATCTTGTTGCATGGCCGTTTACCATGGTTATTTTACCAGATGCTATTATGACGGCAACTCCTGAATAGTTATTGAGGATTGAAAGTATAATTTATTCTCTCTTTCTTTAGTTTAGTATATTTTTGTCTTCAAAAATAAATTACATTTAAAGCAATGAATAAAAAATCAAGTAATTACAGAATCACGTAATAAAGGGGGAAAAAGACGATGCATAACAAAATCAATACAAAATGTCTTATTCTCATGGACGTCTCAATGCAATTCTAGTAATCAAACTCCATTTCAAATTTCCTTTATCCGACTAGTTAGTAGGAAATGGTGTAGTTTTGGGATATCCAGAGGCTGCCAACGAAGAGAAACGAGCAAATGACAAAGTAAGATCTGATTCCTTCTCTTTGACTTTAGTTTTATCCCCTTCATTTCATTTCATTCATTTCATTCTCATTTTTATTTCAACAAAACATAACACAAAGTGAATCAAAAATTCAATTATAAGCATATATCCATTACAAAGTATATGATAATCAATGGTAATCAACAAACGTATAAAGATATGCACACATACTGGAATTACAAAGATATGTTTGAAAGGTAAAAAATGAGAACTGTGAGGTCCACTAAAAAGCATTGCTTGTAGATTGTGGACCACTCAAGAATATCTTCAAAAATAGTTATTACAATTACAAGTACACAATACATAATGCAGAAAACAAGACAAAGTGAAACAACAACAGAGACACAACAACATGGCATGACTAAACTGAGGGGGATATGATTGAAAGGAATAGAGCAAAAACAAAATTAAAAAGAAGAAAGCAAAGAAATATACAGAGATAGAATGCCTACACGCTGGACAAGATAAACGGAAGAGGGAATTGAGGAGGTATTTCAAACAGCTGGTGACTGCACGCAGCTGTGGAAAAACTAAGGAAATAAAGTGCCGAATTTCATTACTTTCTATAATGGCGTTTTTTTCATTGCGAAAGGATGAATTCAATAACTGATGATGGACCGTATGTTTGCTGTAACCTATATAGGTAATGAAAATTAATATCTCAGCCAGAATTTAACAAAAAAGAATAATTTACGCTTAAAAGAATATAACGATGGAGAATTTTTCATTTCAGAACTTAATGAATTCCAAAATTTAGGGCCGGTGTATATTAATGTGTATATTAATGTATTCTGAGCTAATAAGGTTCTGAAAACGGAAAAGAGGTAAATGAAATTCATTAGACCGCCTAGTAGGATAATCATGAAAACATTGATTTCGTGGAAATTTTGAATTAAAAATATTGAGGAGAGCATTTGTGTTGTAGTTGAACATGAACTGACCCAGTTGAAAAAGAAACACATCTTTAATTTTTAAAATCAACAGCTAATACGAAGTACCTTTTTTTCTGCAATAACAATAATTTGTCTAATAAAATTTGATGGGCGCTGCCCCATGCTAAAATTCCGTAATCAAAATAAGGTAATATTAAACTTACCATGATTATTTTACTAGATGCTATAATTATGACGACAACTCCTGTGTAGTTACTGAGGAAGCGTAAAATATAATGTGTTATTATCTCTTTCTTTAGTTTAGTATATTTCTGGGGGGTAAAAAATGAATTGCCTTTTAAAGCAAAGAATCCAATATCAAGTGAATCATAGAATCATATGATAAAGGGAAAAATGAAGCTGCACAACAAAATGAATACAAAATGTCTTATTCTCGTGGAGGAGGCATATACGTCTACATCAATGCATTTCAAGTAAACAAACTCCATTTCAACTTCCCTTTATCTAACTATACCAGATGGTAGAAAATGGTAGAGTTATAGGATGTCCAGAAGCTTACAACGAAGAGAAACGAGCAAAAGACCGCGATGTGAGATCCGATTCCTTCTCTCCTTTAGTTTTTATACCCTTTTATAAAACGTCTACCTTTATTTCGCATGTCTTGTTCATTTCGCATGTTTATGTAAGTGTCAATCCCTTATTGAATAGTACAGTTGAAATTCAGTATAGAGAGATCATTGGGACCAAGGCAATTTGTTGTTCTTCATATCAGATATTTTGTTACACCAGTAGTCAATAAATAATCCAAAACAAAAGAAATGAATACAATAAGACCGGAGAAATTAGGTTGTTGTATGAGGTATTTTGTTACAACAGATCTGTTTATACCGAGTTTCAACTGTGCTAGGACAAGATTGCATGAATAGTGTATAATTCTTTCATTATCATAGTTAAGTCATTGCGATGGTATACTTGTATCCGAAATCTTCGACTTATCTTGTTGCATGGCCGTTTACCATGATGATTACTAGATGCTATAATGACGGCAACTCCAGCATATATAGTTGTTATTAAGAGAGCGTAATGTAATGTCTTATTCTTTTTTTTTCTTTTCTTTTATTTGCAGTTTAGTATATTTTGGTTTAAAAGAAATGACATTTACCTCGATGAATAAAAAGAAAAATCCAGTGAATTACAGAATCACAAAATAAAGGTCAAAATAGACGCAGCATAACAAAATGAATAGACAATATGTCTCATTCTTCTGGAGGAGGCGCATACGTCCATATCAATGCAATTCAAGTAAACAATCTCCATCCATTTCAACTTCCCTTTAATCATGTCAGGTACAAAGTGGTGCAGTTTCGGGATATCCGGAGGCTGCTACCGAAGAGAAACGAGCTAAAAGCAGAGTAAGATCTGGTTCTTTCTCTCCTTTAGTTTTATCCCCTTTTATAAACTTCTACATTTATTTTATAATGTCTTGTTCATGTCGCATTATTATGTTTATGTGTCAGTCAATCACCTATTGAATATTGTTGAATAGTACAGTGGAAACTCGGTATAAAGAGATCGTTGGGACCAATACAATTTGTTGTTCTTTATAACAGATATCAGTAGTCAATAAACAATACAAAACACTGAACGAAATGTACACTAAGACCGGAGAATGAGTATGTTATAATGATGTTTTATTACATCAGATCTCTTTATATCGAGTTTCAACTGTACTAGGACAAGCTCTTCTGAGAATGTGTATGTTCATTTATCATCAAAGTAACGTCATGGTACTTGTATCCAAAATCTTCGACTTAACTTTTTGCATGGCTGTTTACCATGATTATTTTACTAGATGCTACGGCAACTCCTGAATAGTTACTGAGGAAGCGCAAAATATAATGTCTTATCTTCTCTTTTTCTCTTTTATGTAAAAAATAGATTGCATCTACAGCAAAGAATTAAAAATCAAGTGAATTACAGAGTCACATAACAAAGGGAAAAAAAGACGCTGCATAACAAAATGAATACAAAATGTCTTGTTCTCGTGGATGAGGCGTATACGTCTACATCAATGCAATTCAAGTAAACAAACTCCATTTCAATTTTCCTTTATCCGACTAGTTACTAGAATATGGTGGAGCTATAGGCTATCCAGAGGCTGCCAACGAAGAGAAACGAGCAAAAGACCGCAATGTAAGATCTGATTCCTTCTGTCCTTTAGTTTTATCCCTTTTACAAACGTCTACCTTTATTTCGCATGTCTTGTTCATTTCGCATGTTTATGTAAGTGTCAATCCCTTATTGAATAGTACAGTTGAAATTCAGTATAGAGAGATCATTGGGACCAAGGCAATTTGTTGTTCTTCATATCAGATATTTTGTTACACCAGTAGTCAATAAATAATCCGAAACAAAAGAAATGAATACAATAAGACCGGAGAAATTAGGTTGTTGTATGAGGTATTTTGTTACAACAGATCTCTTTATATCGAGTTTCAACTACTGAATAATACAGCTTGCATGAAGTGTATATAATTCATTCATTAACATAGTAAAGCCATGGTACTTGTATCCGAAATCTTCGACTTATCTTGTTGCATGGCCGTTTACCACGACGATTACTAGATGGCGTAATAATGACGGCAACTCCGGTATATACAGTTGTTATTGAGAGAGCGTAAGTATAATGTAATGTCTTATTCTTTTTATACAGTTTAGCATATTTCGGTAAAAAATTAGATGGCATTTACCGCAAAGAATAAAAACAAAAATCCAGTGAATTACAGAATCACAAAATAAAGGTCAAAATAGACACAACATAACAAAATGAAGATACATAATGTCTTATTCTCCTGGAGGAGGCGTATACGTCCATATCAATGCAATTCAAGTAAAACAAACTCCATTTAAACTTTCCTTTATCCATGTTAGGTAGAAAATGGTTTAGTTTATGGATATCCGGAGGCTGCCAACGAAGAGAAGCGAGCAAATGACAGAGTAAGATCTGATTATTTTTCTCTTTTAGTTTTATACTCTTTTATAAACGTCTACATTTATTTCATTTGTCTTATTCATTATTTTGGTATGTTTATGTAAGTGTCAATCCCCTATTGAATAGTACAGTGGAAATTCAGTATAGAGAGATCATTGGGACCAAGATAATTTGTTGTTCTTTATATCAGATATCTAGTTATATCAGTAGTCAATAAAAGATACAAAACAAAGGAAATGAATACACTAAGACCGGAGAATTAGTATGTTGTATAGAAATTTCGTTACATCAGATCTCTTTATATCGAGTTTCAACTGTACCAGGACAAGCTCATATGAAGACGTGTATGTTCATACATCATCAAAGTATATAACGCCATGGTAATTGTATCCGAAATCTTCGACTTAACTTTTTGCAAGGCTGTTTACCATGATTATTCTACTACTTGTGACGGCAACTCCTGAATAGTAATTGAGGAAGCGTAAAATATAATGCCTTATTCTCTCTTCTTTAGTTAAGTCTTTTTTTTGTTAAAAATAAACTTCATTTACAGCAAAGGATAAAAAATCAAGTGAACTACAGAGTCACATAATAAAGGGGAAAAAAGACGCTGCTTAACAAAATCAATACAAAATGTCTTATTCTCATGGACGTCTATATCAGTTCAATTCTAGTAAACCAACTCCATTTCAATTTTCCTTTATCCGACCAGTTAGTAGGAAATGGTGTAGTTTCGGGATATCCAGAGGCTGCCAACGAAGAGAAACGAGCAAATGACAAAGTAAGATCTGATTCCTTCTCTTTGACTTTAGTTTTATCCCCTTTTATAAACTTCTACCTTTATTTCAATTATGTCTTTTTCATTTCATATGTACGTATGATATGTAGTGTCGATCGTCTATTGAATAGTATAGTAGAAACCCAGTATAAAGAGATCCTTGGGACCGCGACAAATTTTCTTTATATTATCAGATTTTTTTTGGTCATATCAGTAGTCAGTAAACAATACAAAACAAAGGAAATGAATATACTGAGACCGGAGGAATTAGTTTGTTATATCAGGTATTTTGTTATATCAGATCTCTTTATATCGAGTTTCAACTGTACTATAGGACAAGCTCGCATGAAGTGTAATGTTTATTCATTACCATCGTAACGCTCATGGTACATACTTGTATCCGAAATCTTCGCCGTAACTTGTCGCATGGCTGTTTACCATGGTTACCCATATACTTAATGCTTATGACGGCAACTCCAGTATAGTTATTGTGGAAGCTGATTTAATATCATGTCTTATTCTTGTGTGGAATGGAGAGCTACGTCTATACATCAATACAATTCAAATAATAATGTGAACAACGCTTTCTCCAATGGCCGCAATGAATTCTCATTTATATCTCACGCGAAAGAAGAGACCGCACATCTTGGAGAATTTATATTCTAGTCTACTTTTTTTCTGCTTTTTGTTTAACAAATGTGTTTCGTTATGTCACCAGCACTTCATTAGACTATTTCGCTCTACCCACACCTACCTCACTGATATGGAATTCACGTCTGTTGTAAGACGGTCTTGATTCGATGCATGTTTGCAACTCTGTCAAGAAAACTTCGGTACCTTCATTGCAGAAAAAAAAAAACCCGGTCATGTTTCAGCATTTTTCTTGTCTTGCCGTTTTTTTTTTCATACACAGCGGCGCGAAAGAAAGAAAGGGCAGACGGATTAAATAAACTGATCCTTTCTGCGAAAGCAAATTTAAGAAGTTCAACCAATGTTACATCATCGGCATTTCAAAACCTCATTAAATCCGTCATGTCTGTCAGTCAGGGCACTTCTGTCACAAATTATACACTCTAAATAAATCAAGACAAGCAGGTGACATTGTCAGCTAATTAGCTATCGTCATAATCTCATTTTATGTATGCAAATGCATGTACAAATTGTATTGGTCAGCTGCATGAAATCTATTTCACATTATTATAAATTTATATATGCATGTATATCTACAGTATTATTTTTTTAACCGAAACTTTGCGGTTTCCCCGAACTTCATATTTATATCCATTCACTGAATCCGCTGTTGTTTATTGAATATGAGCTAAATTCTATTTTTAAATCCTTTGTCTTGAACCCGCCAGACTGGAAATGGTGCAGGTCTTTGAATATCCAGAGGATGCCAGAGAAGCGAAACGAGTAGACGAGGATTGTAAGATACATTTACAGTAATCCTTTTTTCTCTCGATTATTTTACCCACTTTTACCCACATCTTAATATATTTCATCTCATGTGGTGTATACATAACCACGGTTCTACGCTACATAATATATATATATATATATATATATATCACATACATATATATATATATACATATACATATATATATATATCATATATACAAACATACATTATATACACACACACATTTATCCATTGTGGTGCATTTTCCTCCGGTGGGACGTTCGGACCACTGAAATGTTTGAATATGAAATTTTGGTGCCTGACGTCAATATTTCATTGTTGAAGGTAATGAAAATTACTGGCGTATTGGCTTTTGTTGCCGGATTATGTTGTGTATGTGCTTGGGTGTTGTGTTTAGTTATTATTTATTTTTGTCAGTTATTTTTTTATCTATCTATTCATGATTATTTTTTTTTCTTGTCCAACAGGCATACTATGAGGAGTGGATTTTTGACTGAGAGGAATTGACATCGGACACGATTCACTTTGTATTTATTTTGTGCTACATGGGAATACAGCATCCAGCACGAATACAATACATTTTTTGTATCAGTCAATTTGTTACTTATTATTTTAATCGTTAATATTATGCAGTCCACATTATAAATTACAGACCTCTATCACTAGCTAATGAGAAGGCGGCATAATATGCATATATTTGATTTGTGTGTCTAGTTATTAAGAAAAAAGTCGAAATTTGTAGATATTCATGAAAAATGTGCATCTTTTGTTCTGTTGATATCGTTTATTCCACTCAGCATTGTACATTTACATCTATACTGCGGAATACAATCAGAGTTACATTGAGTACTCTTTTTTTTAAAGTCCAAATACCGTGACACTGTTCAGATGTGTTAAGAGTTTTTTGTGGAAAATTTCTCACATTATTCACTTTATCATAGCAGAGCAGTGTAGGAAAATTAATGCTCTGTTTATAGTGGCACAGGATATACTATATTGTGACGGAAGAATGTCAAGAAGAGAATGATAATGGTCTAAAGCTGTAAATAAGCAATATTTGAGCATGTGTACGTAAGCCTATTTGATTTATTTCTCGTATCATCGAAAGTAGACTGTCTCTCCACTGAATTTCATGCAAACAAGCAAAACAAAAACATGTTATTCAAATTTGAAACATAGTCTGACCTCTCCTTTCGGACCTGTCGGGACCGGCGCTCATCCGGATAAGGGATTTGGCCGGATATGTAGGAGCCTCACTGTTTAATACACACAGCTGCCTACCCAGTGGTAGCTATACATGCACATGTATTAGTTTTGCGTTAACATGTCACGTCCTCCCCTTCTGGTCTGCTTTCAGATTTTTCTGATAATTTGGTCAATGAACGATTGTCCGCGCAGTGCCCTGATTTGGTGCAGATTTTTCCGTCAATGTTCTTGCTGCGATTTGGTGGTAGTGAATGTCTGAATGAATGTTATTTGTATGAAAATTTGATATATGTTGGAAATGATATTCAGTAATTCATGTGAGTTTGAGCAGGAATTTTTATCTGAGTTTAGAATCCCCCTTTCCCCTGTAATCATTAGATCGAAACAAAAAAATCATGGCGAAATCGCGTCCGGATAAACGGAGGCTGGATAGGAGAGGTCGGACTGAACAGCTGTACTCCGCACCTAATTTGAGTAAGATACTCTCTGGTGAAGCAAAACAACCCCCCCCCCCCCCCCACTCCCAAATCTCTTTTCCATCTTTGAGGAGACGGGATGCTTCATGTGCCTTAAAATGTTATCTTTGTACAAACCTAAAACAAACGTTATTCTGTGACTTGCAACACCAATTTATTTATCAAAATAACCATGAGTGTTTTGTATTTATCCCCGCATACATCTTACAATCGTTTTTATCATTTTGTTTTTCTTCTGGAGGGCCAGGTAACCGGGTGTCATTGATTAACAGTGTGCATGCGATGCTTTGAAAACATGCTCGGAAATTATGCTCCATGTCTTAAAAGAAACTATCTATACTGCACATTTTGACATATGTTATGTGCCGTTTCGCACGGGCAAAATGTGCAAGGTATATAGCGTTTGATTTGTTACGTAGCCTCGCTTGGGAGGAAAAATTCGTGAAACGTGTAATGAACATTGAAAACGCTATGGTCTATAAATACCGACGAACATGCATTTCTTTACGGTTGTTTTAATCAATAAATCCTATCCTTGCGTTGTTATCACTGAAATCGGCGTATTAACGAGCATTTACTTCTCTTTGTTGTTGGTTCTCATCTAATGATATACTCAATTGTATAAACGCAGCGACGCAAATCAAATTTTGCTTTTTTTCCCCGTAGAGAACTTTTCTACGGGACAAAAAACAAAACAAAACAAAACCCAAAACAAAATTTGATATGCAATTGTACGTCACTGCGTTTATATCTAAATTAAAATATCATGAGATGAATTCATTTCACACTACTATAAGTATACGAGTTAAAGTGACGGATCATAGGGTGAAAATTAAAAAAAAATTGTTCTGACCGAGACGTTTGACAGGCGTTATAATATTGTTTCATTGGATGCATCAGCCACTCATGACCTACGACCACCTACCTCCAGCTTACCTCCCGGATGCAGCTCCCAAATACATGTAGGAGTCTGATGGTCAGAGTCCGGGTCAGACATACACACATACACATTGCACACAAACCATCTATACCGCAAAAACATCGGTGTTAAATTTCAGCGGCGGATCCAGGCGGGAGCGCATTGCCCCCTTTTATTTATTTATTTATTTATTTTTGTTAAAACAAAAGAGAGGAAAAATAGAAAAAAAATGGGGGTGGGGCGCGTACGCCCCATCCCTCTTTAATTTGTAAAGGCGCTCCTCTTTGAGGAATTCTTGAATCCGCCCCTGGATTTTACACCATGGGTGTTACATCTAACACGGATCATTGTAAATAGAGGACTACACCGAACACTCATAAGTGAACACTATTCAGCTGTAACTCATGTCAATTTCAGTACACAGCATAGGGCTTACTGTATCATCCGATGTGTGGTTTGAGTTATTAAAGATTGAGAGAGTGTCATTTTTTTGTCATTTATACAATACATCTGGGGCCCCATTCCATACAAAAAGTTGGTATCATAGCAACTCTTGCTGGAATGGCAATCGTCATGGTAACGACAAGAATCCAGATTATTAATTCATTCTGATTATAATATAATTGGCTGTTGCTATGGGAAGTTGCTATTCCAACAGAAATTGCTATCAGTGACGGATCCACGTACATGTACATTGTATTCTGTAAAGGGGATGTGCGCGCCCTGGTCCCCCCCCCCCCAAAAAAAAAAAAAAAAAAAAAAACCAAAAAAACCAAAAAAAAAAACAAAAAAAAACCCCAAAACCCCAAAAAACAAAACAAAACAAAACAACAACAACAACAACAACAAAACAAAAACCAAAAAAAACCCAAACCAAACCAAACCAAAACAAAACCAACCAACCAACCAACCAACCAACAAACAAACAAACAATAAATAGAAAAAAAAAATCGGCTACTGGCTATCCTAACATCTTTTATGAAATGGGCCTCAGGCAAGTATATAAACACTTGCATACACACCCTTTGTCTTCAAATCGTTACAGTTTACGGATAACAGGCACACACACGTATAAAAGAAAAAAATGACTACCAATAATCTCAGCAGTCTTCACACACTTTATTAAACATAGATACGACGCAAGGCGTAATTCGTGTACACAGTCATGTAACAAGCCTCTTATGTGGATGTACATGGTATATAACTACACATAGATATAAATGTATGCATGCAGTCTTATGCCTTTCTGAATGGGTGTGTCTTGGAAGTGTCTTCGGGTATGATGAGCATGCGAATGAGATTACATGGGCATAATGAGCATAATGAAGCATTAACCACCAGTGATAGTAGTGTCATCAAGTCTGTTCATTTTACACCACCAAACACTACAATACAAACACACCTTCGAAATGTGAACTCAAAAACAATGAATATACAAAGAATAAGTACAAATGTTTATAAAAAATACAAGAATTTCGATAAATGAGTTAAACTTAAAAAAAAGAAGATGTATAAAAACTAACAGAATGATCTATCACTTCAAATAGGAAACCATGCTATAAACATAACAAATGCGTACGCCATGCGATGCCTCCCCTGAAGAGTTAGAATACACCAGATTGTTGACGACCACGCCAACGACGGCGACGAAGGAATAGCGATACCATTGATGTCTCGTTTCCGCCACCCGAGGGACACGATAAAAACTATTCTTTTCAAACACAGAAACTAGCTGGCTAATAGAACAACTATGAACAGTAACATCAGTTTGATGTTGGAAATAGTTACCGAACGTCGAAACAACATTGAAATCATACGGCTGCAGCCAGAT